>NW_008794545.1:248998-340111 GCF_000699145.1 Aptenodytes forsteri
TGTTTTTTAAAGCTGCCAATAAAATAACACAAGAGACAGTCCAGGGTCGTATCAGGAAAGGAACCGATACCATCAAGTCTGCCCAGAACGAAGCTCAACCTGAAGTATCAAAATTGATAGACTCACAGAAGGTTTTCAACTATGCTATTATCTGTTTTCTCTCTCTCTTCCTTGGGAAAAAAAAAAAAAAAAAAGGCATTTTAGAGTATTTGAAGGTTTTTCTTCTCAGTGTAAGCGCTCTCTCTGGAGATTTAAGTCCAGTCATACAGATAACATCTTTAGAAGTCTGCAATAAGGATGAGAAATAAGTTTTTTGGTTTTGTTTTGCTCTTAGAAGAACCCTAAGAAGATTCTAATTCTTTTCAGAAGAATTCTAATCTTAGAATTAATCTAAGTTCTGAAACATAGGATTTTACCTTCCAGAAAGAAGTCCCATGTCATTGAACTGCACTAAGAGTGCCCAACTTCAGACTAATAAAAGAAAAAAGGATTTTTCATAATGCTTACTACTGGAAATGTTTTTACTAAAAAAACCCCAAACCCATCAATTACACAGAAATAGACTTGGCAAAAACTTTTAGTTTAAAGAAATCATACTAAACGCTATAAGCTTATTAAAATAAATAAAATTAAAAAGCCTGTGATAGCAGGCTGTGAAGCCTGCTAAGAGAACAAAACATTTTATACCACTGGAATAACTCTTTTGACTACTTATTGGTGAACTTTTATTTTCAAGAGTTATTAAAGGCTTTTGGCAGTTAGCTGCCTCTAACAGCTGTGTTATGGAAAGAAAAAATAAAATGAGAAAACTTCATATAATTAAGGTGTTCCAGGTGATCAAACTCACTGGCAATTCTTTCCATTATTCAGTTACTTATTGACATAAAAATGCTTTATTAGAGATATGAACCATCAGATAAGACAGCTTGCCACGTGTCTTGGTACTAAAACTTTGCTGATTTAGAAGATAGTGCTGCTTCAATTCTCCTGTTTTATGGTCTTATATGTGTCACTAGAACATGGTACTAGGCAAGAAAAGTCCATAGGATATAATCTATTACTGCTTTCTCATACTCATGAAGTTATATAAGAAGTGCAAGACAGAAACATTATCTCCACTATAAACTCTCCTATGTTTTTTTATTACCTATTACAAACATTCCAGATACCAAGAAGTCGTGGAAGTTTTTATTTTTGTTCTCTTCATATTACACACTTGTGAGACAGCTCCCACTATTTTGTCTCAATTCTCTCCCACAAAACATCCCTCCTAAAGAAAGGAAGTTTTGGTACTGTTTCCAGAAATGATAACATTGCCAAAACTCAAACTTAATTGAAACCAGCAAAGGAAATCTAAACAAATAAATTGTTCCAACTCTTCAAACTGCAGAAATAAACAAAGAAAAAGGAACAGAAGAGTTAGTTCTCCGTGTCAAAGACGCTTGCACTTATGAGCCATAAAGTAAATATGTTTGTTCAGCATTCAAAAAGCATTAGCATGCTGATAATGGCAGCTAAGACAGAATGGCTGGTGACAATCAGAACAACAACCAAAAAACCTCTATTCCATCAAACTGCAAACCAAGTTAAAAGATTTTTGCTTTCTAAAATTGGAAAGACTATTTAGAAACCCTTTCAAAAGTTCTCATGGTTACTCCATATCCCTGGTATATCTACATAGCTCACAAACAGTAATTTCCACTTCACAACAGTTATGTGGAAAAGAGAGTTTTGCACTGAAACTGCAGCATTACAAGAACAAACCTTTGATACTACCTTATTAAAGCACAAACTTTATTTTGTCAAAGGGTCAACGGTTATTTACCTATCTTTTGTTAAACAGAAAGGATTCGAGAAAATACAACAGAGATTGAACAGAGTTTGCTACCAAACTTACCATCCCTGTTACGAATGTGCTATAAGCATCACAGAGGGTGGTCTCTGAAGTAATATTAAAACTGTATAGAAAATGCCCACTGAAGAGGTTTGAATACCAGGTAGTGCTTGAAACAAATTTATTCCTTGTATTAATGAAAGATATCTCAACATATTAACATACATAAAAATACAACTCTAATGGAGGTTTCAAGATGTGTTAATTTTAAATTTTTACTTAAATATTCTTAAAACATTTAATTTTTGGCAAAGTTTTGCTTTGTCAATTCTGATACTTTATACAGATACTTTATACAGAAAAATTAGGCATGTTTGCTGAGAAGGATATAAAAGTATCTTTTCTCTATGAAAGAATAAGTTTGTTTTTAAAGAAACATTTTTTTTGTTTGTTTAGGCAGGAAATACTAGCTTCTCTAATTTGCCAAGACACTTGGAATGTACTGCAATTCTAAGCACACATTACAAAACATACCTTCCTAACATCTGAGCTTTTAGGTTCTGTGGTCCAGGTGATGATTCGAGACACTGCTAACCTAGTTTCACTTGAATTTACAAAATCTCCTGGATCCATCTGTTGCGCAAGAGTCTCTATGTATTTAAGGATTGCAACTTTGACCTGCAAAGAGAAATAGAGTCAAGTGGACAATAAAAATGAGGCACCGCAAGAACAAGTGTGCTCACAGAGTGTTCATTCCCTAAAATAAAGAGGATTCCCCCCCCCCAATTAAACTAAACATCTTTTCAGCATTGATATAAAGCTCTATACAATGAATCAATTTACAAATGGATATAACATTTCAAGAAGGGAGTTATTCCACAGAAATTCAAATATTAATAGAAACCTTAGATTTCACTGGTAGCAACTAAAAGATACACAAATCATTGCATATGCAGAAGCTTGTATTTAACAAAAAGAAAACCAAAGTACTCAGGATATTTAAGAATATTCAGGATTTTAAAGAATTATTCAGAATTATTAAGAACTTTTTTCAAGTACTAAAATGAAAAATGAACATCATCTGATGAACCAATAATCAGTTCCTATTAGTTCCTACCATGTAGTTAACACTCAGCATTCTTTTATAAAACACCAGATTTCAGCAGTCACTATCTTTGGGGATAAGCCTCATGAATCTTCCCATTAAATATTAAAAATGTACGGAATAGAATTTCTACAAAAGACTTAGAAGGGGTCACATGCACACTTTTCCTTTGAAGATATTTAGAAGATAGAGACATGGATTTACTAGGAAGATGGAAAAAGCTGCTTTACTCCCTCATTTATGTGAGCATCACTCTCCTACTCCACTAACTCCCTCTACTCCTTATGCAGAATTACTGTTTTATACATCCCAGACTGCAGCCTCCCTCTAGTTTCTCCAAAATTGCACCACTGCACAGCTTTGGGCAAAGGGCTATTATGCCTGTATCTCCCTTAAATATTTATCTCCTCAACTCCTGCTGCTCCAGAGGTTTGTCACGCAACCTGTCAACAAAAGCGGTAAACATTTATTTAGGCCACCTATTTGACTTAGCTGCTTTTATTTCCATTAACAATTACAGTGAACCAGAAATACCTACCAGGAGGGAGACACCTATGTCCATCATAACCAGAAACAAAAAAAGTTCTGGGTGTATTTCTAATTGTTCATGGCTTGTAGTACAACTGTTCCGAGCAAAGCTATTTAGAAATTTCCCTTGGTCATCAAAACTTGCAAGCTATTAAAAACTCAAGATACACTAAGTGACACACACATTAGTCATAGCTGGTACATGTGGATTAATAATGAATACTTCATTTTCACAGCAGCTGTTAAAGCTCGACTTCTCCAAAGTTATGCAACAAGCAACAGCTGGAGGCTTTCATCTCATGCAGATCAATATCAACAAATGCAGTAAAAACCACACTATTTGCTAGATTCTTTCCAAGGAAAAAACACCCCACAAACATCTCCACAGCAAAAAACCTTAAGGCTACATGGTTTTTCAAATACAAAGTAATAAAGTTAAAATTTCTAGATTACCAAGTGAAACCATTATGACAGCACTATGTTTCACTGTTTACGATTTAAATATATATAATATCACACCTTAAAAAAAATTACTGTTAAGAACTGTAACACTTAGAACATCCAGAGGCATTTCTCCCAATGAAAAAATTCTGGAGTACTGTATCTGAGAGAGCAGTATTATTTAGTGTTTAAATTACTCCCACAGAATAAATTGCACAGACTTCTGGAAAGATGGAGGCTCTCAGGAGACAGAAGAGCACTGAACAGAAGATGAATGGAGAGAGTTCGCACTAATAAAGCTTTTCACAGTGAGACAGATATCCAAAGCTAAATTTGACAGCTGTTTTGAAAGAGAGTGTTTTTCACAAACTGCTTTTGAGAGAAGAAATTCTGGAAGGGGTACCCTTCTATGCGCAAATATAATGAGACAGTATTGTTACGGATAAAAAAACCCACCCTGAAGTAAACTCTGTAATAGCAGCAAATCTACTTATAATGTATTTTTGTCACTATTTCCAGCAAGTATGTACAGAGTTGAGATTTAGAAATAAAAGGTCTAACATAGTCCTCTTCAACAATCCATTTAATCTGAGAGGGGAGATTAACAATTTTTAATGAAAAATGAAATGAAATGCAATAAAAGCAGCCCCAGTAGTTCTTACAATGAATATTTGCTGTTAATCTGAAACCACTGTCTATGAAGTTGTTTAATACTGTCTCTCTTTGTACTCTTCTAGGTTGCATTTATTGTACTTTTGCTGGACTATAAACATGGAGACATTTTTCCTGTCGAGCATGTAACACAGACATTTTGTTTATGAATAGCGCTGCTGTAGTGAGCTGAAATATAGATCAAGCCACAATTAGCACTATTACTCACAAAAAAGATTAGACATAAATAGAACTAAAGTGCTTCATAAACATCTTTCACAGATAATGAAATGACAAATTCTGGCACAAAAATATGTGCAACTACCTCCAGAGATTCAGGAAATACTGTAAGGGTGCTACATAGTCAGTGCCAGAAGGCAAATTGTTTTTCTGTCCTGTGAAAAAGTTGAGATTTACAGATTTTCATTTGCTGCATCAGAGTAAGACAAAAGAAACATTTCACGTAACAGGAAAAAAGAAAAAAGGAGAGAGGAATGTAGAGAAGCTGCTTTACTTAAACTAGAAAAAAGTCCATCTCTTACAGTGCTTTCCTGGGATGTGAGAGACTCTACTCTGCCTTACTCAAACTGAATACAAGCAATCACGCAAACTGACTTTCAGATTGCCACATGCCAGGTGTCTGTCCACAAGTTACTGGATACTTACAAGCAACTGCCTCTGCCATTATTTAATCAAATGACTAAAACATACACTAAAGATGAACTCTGAAGGGCGCTCTTATCTCTGTGAACCTGTGTTATTGGTTGGTTGGGTTTTTTAAATCCAGAAATTTTAATACGGACTTAGGGGAAAGAAAAAAAAATAATCTTCTGATCAACTGTGGCAAAAACCTTTGTCAAGAAATCAGTATTTTCAAAGGAAAGAAGGGCTCAGAAACTTGTAATGAGCTTTGGTCACAATGCTTAAATCAATTCCTTACTGAGTGTGAGCCATTTGACATTCAACCTAAGAAACATGAAAGTGATGATTTGAAGTGTATTTCAGGACAACACCTATCCTTTGCAAAGCTTATGTTCTGCACCTGCGAAAATAAGCTTAATAGATTATATCCTGTCTAGAAAATTTGACTCCTATGCCCATCCATACATTTGACCAAAATCGACACATACATCTGGCACCTCTAAGCTGTGCTTCAGCAGTTCACCACACCTACATGTAAAATTATAGCAAAAGAAATTAAGATAGATACAGCACAATACACTGTGCTGCATCCTCCATGGATTAGGTCGGTAGAATTACATCTTCTCGATGCTTGGTTCTCTTACTGGCTAGCTATCCAAATCCACCTCTGTGGCCACTCTAAAAGCTTGACTTTTATTGTCTAAGACTTAGCTGTGTTTGTAAGTGTACGAACAACAATGACAGTTTACTCTAAAGGACTATGATTATTTACTACTACCACATGAAAACCAGAGGGAAAAGTCATTTGTAGAAGGGAATCTTTCCACGGAGCAAATTTCTGATCTATCATCCCTTCTCATATCTGACCATCTTTAAGGATGCTGAAAATCCTTTCTCTGATTTTTCCCCTCACAGTGAATGATGTTTCTCAGTGTATCTAGCCCAAAGGCACACTCTGCAACAAAATAATCATTTATCAGAGTTAAGGACAAAAGCTGAAGACTTCAAGAAATGGAGTAGTGCCCTAGGATTATCACTTAATCTGTTAGACATCTGGGTGCACTGAGGACGGGATTTAGACAAAATATTCAAGAATGTGGATATTAAACAGATACTTCTGCAATTTATGTTCAATAACTTTACTGTCTGGATCCTGAAGTTGTAGTTACCTCATAAAAATAGAAGTAGGGGCTAGATACCACTTTCTTCTGGAAAAAAGCTTACCTTCTCTTAAACAGTTACATACTTTACTGTCCCAAAAATTAATTTGAAATACTCTTGATTTTATTTCAAGCTAACAGGTGTTCTTCTATGGAGGTAGTTTTTACTAACATCATGATTTCAGAAGTCTCTCTCAAATACTGGAAATTATTTTCAGAATGTTTTCCCATTAAGTGTTTCAGATTTCTTAATTCCTTCTAGGTGGCATAGTGAATATTCTTGAACTTAGCCCCAACTCAGCCTAGTAGGAGTCCATGTCTTGTTCCAAATCTTTACTCTCAACTTTGAAACATGATAGATATGTGTTTACCAGCTATACTACTGCATGGAAAGAAAAGAACATCTCAACCATCAAATTCACCTTCCTGGGGAGGAAAACCAAGTAAAACAAAACCAAGCCAAATTTGTTCCAAGGATTTATTTAAACAACAAACTGATTTTTACTACCTCATTTGCTGTCTTCAATAAATGACAGCAGTCCCTTTTTAACACAGCTCTACGAAGCAACAGTGGTCAACGTATCAACTGTCCTCAAAAGCTTAAAAATGTAAGTTTTACTGTATTGTAGACAAAAAAGGCATATTCATGTGACTTTAGGTTCAACATAACTTGGGAAAAGTCATTCTTGTGCAGTATCAAACTATGTAAAAATATTTCGTGCAGGATAGAGCAGAAAATGCCAGTTATCATATGCTTGTTATTTCCCCATTTACATTTCTTATAAATCTTCTTAGGATTTGATGCATTTATCCTAAAATCAACTCTCTTTGGAACTGTAAATGTACTACAGAATACATTTTTACTTTTCAGTTATACTGGCAGGTCTATGGACTACAGATTTTATGTAAAAATGTGTGTAATTATAAAGCTACACACTGCTTTCAGAAAAGTGTACCACAAAGGGAGCTGATTTTTAATATAGGAACTCAAATTCATATTAATTTATATTAATTCAATACCTATCAGGCTGAACACAGGACAAAAATATATATGAACTAGGAAAACACGATTGGGAAATCACAAACATAAAATTAGAGAAGACTTGATAGAGTGAGTTTGCATAACCAGCTTGATGTTAGGCGGCCACGTTTTTGTTGCTCATTTTTACTGTACTGTGGTTTTATTAGATCTCTCTTGCAGCAAACATTTTCATACTAGTGTAATGTTTAAAATTGAACATCTGCATGCTTAAAGTTTCTCGCAAAGGTTAGTAGCAGCATACGAATGCATTCAAATAAAAATTATTGGAAACACTGTAAGAGTTTGACATAGGGTTAAGAATAAAGACAATAATTCAGACAAAAACCTTTGAGCTCCAAAAAGAGCGAAGCTGGTCCTGTAGTGCTGGCTTGACTGTCTGAAAGTTTACAAAAACAAAATCCACTAATTGAAAACCTTTTTTTTTTTTTTTTTAACCAAAACAAAAATAACAATCCAAATTCAGATATTAAGACAAGCAAATGTCTACCAATGAAGATTTTTGTTTGCAATGCAAGCCTGAAAATTCTTACCTTCAGGCTAGGTGTTTGGGTCTGGTCAACAGTAAATCTCATTAAAATACTGAACTGGAGGTCATTTGGAAAAGATTCCCTGTAAAACAAACAAATCAAATCGTGTTAAGTTACATGAAATTTTCTTTTAATACCTGTTGAGAGG
Organism: Aptenodytes forsteri; assembly: GCF_000699145.1. Lineage (NCBI taxonomy): Eukaryota > Metazoa > Chordata > Aves > Sphenisciformes > Spheniscidae > Aptenodytes > Aptenodytes forsteri. Next base: position 257,077 of record NW_008794545.1, read on the forward strand.
CACTAAATAAGCCCTCACACTCTTTTCAGTAAAGAAAAGCTTTATTGCTTCTGAAAGAAAAAAAATTTCTACCAGTTTTGTTGATACTGTGTCTGACCTTCAGAAACATCCACCTAGCATGTAAAGGACAAAATTTAAGAAATTCCTGCTTTGAAGCAATTATAGCTAGAATAGATAATGCAAGTAATAAGGAATGATATAGTAATCATACGGTAGTGTTCTGATTCTAAATCTATGCAATCCCCAGATTATTATGCAGTAGTACTCCTAAAGGTATACACCACACCCCTCCTGCACGCTTCTCTGAACCATCCTGTTCCACTCTGGCTGCCTCCACCCTCCCACATGCCACACTGCGGGTATGACCCTCAAGGGCTCTGCTGCAGCAGCAAAAAAGGAGGTGTAGCAGATCATATTCCCTCTCTCCCCGCAACACGCATCACACCCTTCCCCAGATTTCACAGCAGATCTGCCACGTGAATAGGTTCAGCAGAGGCCTAGACCGCTTAGACTGTCCTGTACTTCAGAGAATGGAAGATGAGAAGTAGGTCCCAGGGCCCCTCCAACTCTACTTAAAAATCTAGCTTTTATTTAGAAATAAAACTGGCCAGGCATGGCCAGCTCTGATGGCCCCCAAAATCACATAAGATCATTTTGGAAGCAGGCTATTAGTTAAGTTTGGGGAGAGTGGAGGAAAGAGAAAGCAAATCCATTGTTGCCATAACTCCTTAAAAGCCTGCTAACACTGAGAGATTAATATTGCAACAATATTTTTATATCAAAATAAAGAAGTTCAAACACAAGTACTGCATCACTGAACGCAAGGCAAGACAACAAACATACATGGCTCAGATGTACATTTTGGAGTCAGATAAGTAGCATCATATTAATTGTTCAGCATTAAGGACTCAAACCCTTTCAACTAAGAGTCATTTAGGAAACCAAAATGCTTAAGCAGTGAGGTTTACTGAAGTTTCACAATCTGTTATTAGCTCTGCATTTTTCCAAGAATCTCATAGCACACTAAAAAAAACCCAGTAACTTGGAAGTAGCATGAGGGTTTGGATTTTTTTTTTAGTAGTTTTTTTTAATTATTATTTTTTTAAGAACTCATTACCTTGTGACATCAAGTGCCTTCTGAACTTTTGCTTGTACAGACCCAAGCAAATCAGCACCCATTTTTTTCAAAAGCTGTGTCAGCAGTACAAACAGCCAGTCCTGCAGATCTTCTTTATGGACCTGGATGAAGTCCACCAGTGTCTCCAAAAACATACTGAACACCTAAAAGGCAGAAGAAGATGGAAAGAGGGTAGGATGGGGCAAAAGAGGAAACGACACTGACGTATGCTGAACTTACAAACAAAGAAGAAAGCAGTAAGGGAATCAGAGGCAGAGAAAGGCAGTGTTTTGCAGCCAAGCAGAAAAGAAAAAAAAGAAAAAAGAAATCTGTCTTGCTTTTTCATTGGATTTTGATACAAGAGTACATTGGAAATGTTAGCCGACTTCTGTAGAAGTTTGACAATTAGGTATTCCATGCAGTTTCGTCAAGAAAAGAAATGCTTACTGTGATGGCTGGCGCAACCTCAATTTTTTTAGTAAAACTTAATTTTTTACTCTTTCAAGCTTTATCATTAAGTTGATTTGACATATTCCTCAAAGACTACAAAAACACTTTCTCTCTAAAACCAAAAAAGCTGCTACAGTTCTTTAGCAAAATATTCGTTGTAAGTATCTGCATTACTAAATACTGCAAAATCATGAAAGCTGGCCCATTCCTTTACATAAAATATTTGTGGAACAGAACAAGATTCCCCTGCTATTGCAGGTATCCAAACACAAAATTATTCACCAGAGTAGGGAAAAAAACCCCACAATACATTTCAGATTGGCAGGTGTTTAAAACACAGAAGTACTTTGTCTTTCCAAAAACATGTTATCCATTGTATTCTTTTCAACAAATAATGTTGAATACAATAAATACAAATAATGTTGGAAAGACTGCATTCAGTAAAAAAATGACATATATTGTTGGATTTATAGTAACCTCAGCACTCAGACCAGGAAGAAGGGCTTTTTGGAGGGAAGGGGTAAAGCAGGGCATGACAACTAAGTAACTTTGTTTAAACAGCCTTTTTAGTATCTCACTAATTTTATGGTTTTTTGCAAGACCTGCGGTGAAATCAGGATGTATATGCTCTATACCAGTGTGGCCCATGGGTTTCCCATTTCTCTGATAAGAAAAAAGGGTGTTTGGACTGAAAATGCTACCTTCACAACTGATACGCGCTCCAGCTCCAGCACATAGGTGGGTATAGAAGCAGAAGTATTGCTATGATGCAGAGAGGGCTGGAGAGATATTGCCTCCTGAGTATTTATGACATGGATACAAGGTTGGAAATAGCTGCTGCAGAGGAAGGGCTGGAACCCCACATCCTCCTGCAGCTGACATGGCTTGTCATAAGGCCAAATACTGCTGCTTGTCTGTGAGAGTGGATGATCCCAAACTGTGATCATACCTCACATGGCTGCAGAAACCAGTCCACAGAAGTGGGCTTTCTTCCACAGCAGTGATCAAGTATGGAGGAGTTGGCACATGCTGCTGCATGCCTTCATCGCTGAGGAACTTAGATCTCTTTTCATGTTCTTCATCAAACCAGGGTAAGCAAATTCACACCATAAAGTGAAAAAGTCCATACAGGTATCTTTAAAAGAAGTGCCTCAAAATTTACATTAGAAATAAAAAAATAAATTCAGATTCTTTCAGGATCTAATAAAGACCAGGGAGAATCTTTTAACAGACATCTTAAATACTGAAAAGCTGTCTTAGAAACAAAACAATACAAGTTCTACTCAACATAAAGCCCATCAGGATGAGCTACTTTAATCAACTTCCCTTTTGGGGCAAACTACATTGAAAATTGTTAAAAAAAAAAAAAAAATTTGCTAACTCCTCTGCTATCTGTCTAGATTTGTATTCAAGTCTGAGGTTTAAAAATTACCCTCCCAGTAGTGGGAAGAAATTTTTATGCTTGGGATTGGAAATAAGGTCTTCTGTATTCAGCTGAACTGAAACAATATACCACTTCAGGGATGCACAAGTAGTGGGCACGATTATAAGACCTAGGCAAAAACAAACCAAAAAGTACTTTCTGTATTGTAATATGACAGTCTTTGGATTTCACAGCCCTAATATAAGGGGAAAATACACTGGATGTATGCAAACAACAAAAACAATTCTGGTGCTATAAAGATTACACTGGGGGTCTTATAATTGTATTTAAAACCCTTCAAATTAAACTATACAGCTCAGCAGAATTTAAAAAACTGTACCTGTTTCTTCAAGTTTGCAGACACTGACACACACATCTTTTTCATTAAAATGTGCAAGCTGAACAAACTGGTTACAACCTTTTAGTTGATGGAGTAATGTGGACTTCTTATAACACTTTAAACATGTAAAGTTGTTTAAACTGAAATCATTATGAAGTGAATTATGAATCGCTATGGCAGAAGTACTCTAAAGATCCTGTGCCAATGCCTCAGCTGTTAAAAATACACGTAACTGAGGACTCAATTTTGTTTTCAAGCTTTGTTTGATATTAGGTTTACCACAGTGAATGTCTGGAGAAAACTCAAACAAGTTGAGTCATTTTGTTGTATTTAAAAAAAAAAAATACAAATCATACCATTTCGTCTTAGGCCAAAGCACGAAGAATTTAAGAAGGCTGTAAGAGCATTTAAGGTAAAGGATGAATTTGGAATGGAAAATGGAACTCAGCACACTCACCCACTATATGTTGAACAATGTATGCGGGTACTGTGATTTTTGCAGTTTCCATTTTATGATGTAAATTAAAATTCTGAAATCAAGCATCTAAAGTTGAAGTTTTTAATAATTTGAAAGTGGAAAAAATAAACAGATATGAAAATAACTGTAAGTGATCTACCTTTAAAGTGAATTATTTCAGATATGCCAACCACCACAATATAAAGCAGGAATGCATAACCAAACAATGTCAGTTAATTAGTAGATAAAGCACATCTCGAAACTTTACCACACAGTTTACATAATTGTATATAGCATTTTATGATTGCAAAGGCTTGACACTGCATGAACTCTTTGGGGAAGAAAAATAGAGAAAAAGGGTTAATTGCACATTCATGCAAGTAAGGTTAGGCTTCCAACAAATATTGAACCGACTTACTCTCTAAAGAGAGTTCCAACACAGGGGACAGCATGCAAAACGAAACAAAAACAAAACAAAACAAAAACAACAAAAAAGGGAAAAAGATAAAAACACACAAATTAGTGGCCATCAATACAAAGTTCCTGTATGGAATATAAAACAAAATAAAACAAAAAAGGTATTTCAAAACTTTTATGATAAATTTAGTAATTTTATTGGGATACCCAATGTATTTTAGAAGTAAGCACTTGGCATGTCCTTCAAATCATTCTCCTATTTTCTCCTCCAAATGATATTATTACTCTTTTTCTAAGCAATTCCCTACATCCAGCTATCATGTTAAAGTAAACCTTTAAGAAAAAAAAAAAGGAGTGATGACAGAAAACTTCCTACAGACACTTGAAAAGAGTCTAAGATGAGATTTGTGTAGCCATATGTGTGGGATAAAAAATTCACAGCTCATGAACTCTTAGTACTTAAAGGATCCTCCTGATAATACATTGATAACTATTAATAGTTTTGCAACACCAAAAAGCAAGCAAGGTTTCAGTGACTGGGAACAGGTGTACTGCATGTGCTATAACACAGGCCAAATTTTCGAAATCAAAGCAATATTCTTTTATGTCAGAATGCCCAGTAAACAAAACAAAACAATCAACTAGAATAATTCAATGTAACATCCGTAAAAGCTTAATGAAAAGATAAAATGCTCTTCTGACACATACAACTACATTTTGGAACTTTTTCATTATCCTTCCCTGGCTCCCCCACTACAAAAACATCTCCAAGGTAGTTCTGATATATGCATAGCTGCAATATTAATTAACACACAAACAAGTAAAATTAAACGAAGCTGCTATTCACAATTTTGTCATTACTTCATTTAAAAACCAGTAATATTTCAACATTTAATTTTCTTTCCTCTCTGCTGACTTAACTGTTCTTTTTATGGAATGTTTTCTTCAGTTTGTCTTTAACTGCTTGGCTTTAGTCTTTTCTTCTGGATTTCTACAGTATGTGAGCAACTTTAATATTAAAGTTGCTGTGTGAAATGCAAGTTTCTTTGAAAATACATGGTGTCACAGATAGCAGATAAGGCACTTTTCCAGCAGGAAAAATAGGGAGGACAGATGAACACTAAGGTAACCCTGTCAAGACTTGTCATCACTCTGAATTTAATTTTCCATTGCAGCAATAAGGAAGACTTAAAAATGTTAACTGTATTGCATAACCAAAGTAGTTTTTCAGAATTCTGCTGGGAAAAGCCAATACTTCTGAAATAATTAATTTGCTCTGAATTTTTCTGGGTTATCATTTTATCAATTCTGAAATGTGGACACAAAGTGGAACATGTTATACTCAATAGAAGAGATAAGGTTTCTTCCAAACAAGCCTATAATTCAAACAAAACATGAAGTTACATGTTTTTTACATGATACCATTGTAACTTTATTCAGCTCCTTATTTACCTGTAGTCCTTCTGCTACGGGAAATTACTCCATATATGAAGCTGTGCTAGTAACCCACCTCCCACAAAAATTATAAAACTACTATCAAGCAAAGTAACTCAGTTAAAAAGATTTTAATGGTCTTAGAAAACAGAAAGATTATTCTCATTATATCATCCATATTGGGTTAACCCATCCAAAAGCTTAATGAAAAGATAAAATGCTCTTCTGACACATACAACTACATTTTGGAACTTTTTCATTATCCTTCCCTGGCTCCCCCACTACAAAAACATCTCCAAGGTAGTTCTGATATATGCATAGCTGCAATATTAATTAACACACAAACAAGTAAAATTAAACGAAGCTGCTATTCACAATTTTGTCATTACTTCATTTAAAAACCAGTAATATTTCAACATTTAATTTTCTTTCCTCTCTGCTGACTTAACTGTTCTTTTTATGGAATGTTTTCTTCAGTTTGTCTTTAACTGCTTGGCTTTAGTCTTTTCTTCTGGATTTCTACAGTATGTGAGCAACTTTAATATTAAAGTTGCTGTGTGAAATGCAAGTTTCTTTGAAAATACATGGTGTCACAGATAGCAGATAAGGCACTTTTCCAGCAGGAAAAATAGGGAGGACAGATGAACACTAAGGTAACCCTGTCAAGACTTGTCATCACTCTGAATTTAATTTTCCATTGCAGCAATAAGGAAGACTTAAAAATGTTAACTGTATTGCATAACCAAAGTAGTTTTTCAGAATTCTGCTGGGAAAAGCCAATACTTCTGAAATAATTAATTTGCTCTGAATTTTTCTGGGTTATCATTTTATCAATTCTGAAATGTGGACACAAAGTGGAACATGTTATACTCAATAGAAGAGATAAGGTTTCTTCCAAACAAGCCTATAATTCAAACAAAACATGAAGTTACATGTTTTTTACATGATACCATTGTAACTTTATTCAGCTCCTTATTTACCTGTAGTCCTTCTGCTACGGGAAATTACTCCATATATGAAGCTGTGCTAGTAACCCACCTCCCACAAAAATTATAAAACTACTATCAAGCAAAGTAACTCAGTTAAAAAGATTTTAATGGTCTTAGAAAACAGAAAGATTATTCTCATTATATCATCCATATTGGGTCTTTACCTAGGTAAAAGTGAATAAAACATCGCATTTTCTTTTAAACTGAAGTATAGTCTCCACCTTACTTATTCAATACTAACAATGATGTAAAAATTATTCAACAGTCTCAACTGCCAGCCCTACCTATGAAATTCGAGGAAGACATCATAAGATAATACAAAATACCCTGGAAAATAAGTAAGTACACATTTGGTATAGTTCATCAGACTCATCATGTATGACTTGGACCACTTTCTTCATGATTTAAATTACTGCACCAGAACCTTTTGTTTCTAATTGAGAGAAAAATCTTTACTCATGTTGAAGTGGCCTCTGTAAACAACATGACTTCTTAAAAATACTTACAAATTTTGAGCACAAACTGTTGAACTACTTCAGTGCATTTTAGATGAAACTAACCTTTACTTTATTTCAATTATCCTGCGAAAAAGGTGGAAAATTACGTTGTTCAAAACTGCAGATTAAATGGATTGAAATCTGACACCATTAACTGCTTATAGAATACAGTTTGTGAAATTTTTACATGTGCAAATACCACTGACATATTTTACAGCAACTGGCTTTCTATTAATATATGTTTTCAAACATTTACTGCAAGTAACAAAAACCTAAACATACCTTACTGTGAGGATCAGCAAACATTCTTGTGAAGATTTCACACAACCTTTTCAACTCAACACGACTGTCAAAGTGACAACAATACATTAGTCAACTCCCCTGGTAGTACTACCGGAACACTAATGCATAGCAATCAGTGAAATCAACTGTAAAGACTGAATCAAATAATCTAGTAAATGAAGTAGAAAAAGCATTTCGTTTAAGACATGGATAAAAATGTTATGGATTTTGTCTAAAATGAGACTTTCAACCTAGAAATGTCTCTTTAAACTAATTCACATATTAAACTATTCCCAGCTATTTTAACAGAGCAGATAATGAAACAGGTATTCTTAGTAGCTAGTAGTAAACACTTTCTTCTGAATAAATACCCAATTAATAATAATAATGATGATGATAATAAAATTATACGATAAATAAATAAAAATAAAGGCCTTCCATCAATATTAGATGCAAGCACTTTAGGAATCTTTTGTATTGCAAGAATTCTCCTGATGTTAAATTCAATTTCTTAAACTGAACTTTTTAAACAGATCCTGTACAGCAGTGGCCAGAAGTGACAATAGCTTCCTCAAGTCCTTCCCCCATGTTACTCTCACGAACACACATCCTGCTTTCCCTCTCCCCAGCTTTCCATATACTTTAGAACATTGGCCTCCTTTCCTACTTCCCTTGCCTTACTTCAACTCTGAAATAAAATGTTTTTCTGTTAACATGTCTTCTTACCTTAAAGTTCTCTGGTTCTTTAATAAGTTTTGCAGGCCTAGAAGGCCTTCTTTTCTCTCTGACCAGTTGGAGCTGGCACAGCGATTTAGGACTTCAGCCACATCTTCTGTCTGTCTCATATACGTTGGTATACTTCCATTCCTAGAGCTATAGGACCTTTCTGAACAGGCACTTGATGCATCACTGTTGGCATCATCATCTGAGTACATCCCATAGGACTCGTATCTTCTTCGCACAGGCTTCTTCTATTGTACAGAAACACTCCACATTAGTACTGATTTTCAAAGAGATAGTATACATATCCATAATCAGTAGAAAGACCAACAGTTCAAATAATTGGTGTGACCTCTACTCCCTGCAGTGACAAATGGCTCCAACTGTTCAATAGGTCAAACCGAGTTAATAAAAATATTTTAAAGTACAGCTTGTGTTGTATTCCAAATATAAAAGCAAAGCAAATGCAGAGAAGACATACGTTTGACGAAACGTTCAACTTAAAGTTTACTTGTAAAATCCATAAAATTGCATTATAGGGTGACATAAAGACTGTATTGAAAGTTAGTTATTTCACTTAATAACTTTATACATGTTACAGAATATAAGAATCAGGTCTAAACCCACATATTCTGTCATTTTAACTTACTTTGTATCAAGCATGTTAGCAAAATATTAAACTACTGAAGAAGGAAAATAGTTTCTATACCTTAGTCCGTATGTCTCCTAAGAGCTGTTAGCAGTAAATTATTGAAAAGAAAGAAATTGAGAACAGGAAGGTAAGGCATAGCAGCATTATGACTACTAAACTACCTGCCACTGGAAAAAATACTGTAAATTTTGTTCTTAGCTCTCTGTATCTGAGCAGCATATCATGCACTGCCAAGAAGTAGTTTGCTAAGCTTCCATTTCCAGGGAAATATTACGTATCATCTGCTGGTTGGTCACAAAGACTTCTCTGTCAAAATCTTTGTATCTTATGCAGTGATATTTGAGCATGAAGACTTAACACATGCAGTCAATTGCTATCTAAGTATGAAACCTTCATTTAAATTTTATTTTCCCATCAACTTCTTCATCTCTAACTTCATTTCAATATCTAAATTTTATCATTGCAACAATTACTACAGCAATGTCCTACAAAAAATTAATTACATAATGCAAAATCCCAAATCCCCTAAAAACAAAAACAAGCCAACAAAACAAAACACAACGTGCCAAAGGCCAGAGGAAAAAAAAAATGCTATTTATCCTAAAAGGAAAAGCACACACCTCTGCAAAATAACTCTACCATTTAAATTTTGGTGTTGAAGCTATTTAAAAAATTTGATTTCATTACATACTCAAAGAAGCAGTAGCATAAGTGACTGATTTCCCCTTAATTACCATTGCCATTTGCACAGGGTTGTCATTTTTGACTGCAGAATAACTTAAAGGATATTGCAATACAAACTAGTCAATACATCATGTAACAAACAAGCTTATTGTCAACAGAACAAGCATACATATACATGTAAGAGAATGAAGGAAGGGAAACATCACAAAGACATGAGCATTTTTTAAAAGGGTCACCATAAGTAAAAAAAAAAAAAATTAAAGAAATAGAATCTGAAATGCCAAGGACTGTGCTAAAGTAAAAGGTATAAAAATATGTAAAGATCATCATATTGCTGCATTTCATGTGTCTTATATTCAAACCATATCTTAGCCAGAAGACACATACCCCTTTGGCTTGAGCAGTATTATAACTGGCCAAGTATTTTTCATACCATAAAACCAGTAATACAATCCAGAGTATTTTTAGCTTTTCTATTACATTTCTCAGGACTCTACATTCTACCTTTTAAAAACACTGTTCTGGGTGGCGGGGGGGGGCTTCAGTTTATGATAAAACAAGAAGGCTGTTCATAACCAGATTTCCATCTAAATGGAGCCATTTGTACAGGACAATCTGTACATTTAGAGCATGGCAAGCAACCACCAGGCATGCAAATACTACAATAATAAAGTGTTGCTGTTCTTGATGCCTCTTTGTAATGACAGATTCTAGCTAAAATATACAAACTAATTTTCCTCTAACATTTCTAGAAGCAACATGCTATTTTGGATTCAGGTAATACTAACCAGTTTCCATGAACAAACTTTATTACTTCAACAAAGCAGGACACATTCAAGCCTCAAGAGCAGTCACTGGAAGCATGAGTTTCTCCTCAATTTATATTTTTACTACATACTTTGCCCAGCTAAATTTGAATACACTATGAAGCTGCTAAAAGTACTAAAGATATTCTTCATGCAACACCAGCGTGGACGAATCTATAGCACAGGCTTTCAAATTATAGCCAGAAACTTTTCACGTTCAACGGACTGTTTTTCTTTTTTTTGTTCCCTATTCCAAAATCCAGACTGACTTCCAGTTTACCAACTAGCATTCCCCCATCAACACTGAAAACTTTTTACAAGTTTACAATATCAGAAAGGGGAAAAAGCACTCTATCTCACTATGACCTCTTAGGCAAGATTTCAAGATATCCTGATCGCTATACCAGTGAAGGCACATGAATTTTAAACTAATGTGCCAAGAAGACAGTATTAACCAAGAAATCAATAAATTGCCAGACTAAGAACATGACAGAGTTCTTCAGATTCTTTTCCTTTGAAATTTTGTTTCTCTCTATCCAGTCATATCTAGCTAGAATTGAATTTTTTAGAGTCTAGTTTGTAGTTTTTTAGTAAGGTTCCAAGTAATCTTTTTGTTAAAACAGAGTCATAGCAAATTCCTTAAAGCATTCTGATAACTAGATAACAGGTACTTACAAATATTTAATGATATGCAAATAGTATACAATACCTGATAAAAATGTATCTGACTCATAGCATCAGTATTTTAAATTAATTGAAGATTTCAGCTTGGTGATGTAAATGTCAGAATAGCAAAACATAGGATGAGTTCAGTTTGGCTAACGGGGGCAGGTAGGTAGAGGAGCCAAACCCACCCTTTTAAAGAACAGTAAAGGTTAAGAAAGAGAATGGTATAACCAGTTTTAAATTCGGAGTAACGTGTTGAAAACAAAAGAAAACAAAACTAAACTTATGAAATGCTGCCTGCCAAGCCATTAGGTCATCTCTTCAGCATCAATCTCATGTTGTCAGAGAGAACTTTAAATGGAACCCAGGCTTATGATAAGCAGAGTGCTTTAGCTGTCATCATTCCCAGCTCTGACAAGCCTTCAACCTATCCAGAAGTTGTCCGGCTGTTGTGGGGAAACCGCTGGTTAGTGCTATCTGCTCAAGTGGCTCCTTGGGCCACTCCAACAGAACAGTCCAAGACTATTTCCTTTCTGCCATGGAAAAATGTACATTTCTCAAAAGTTTAAGACTTCCGTAGGGAACAAAAATTCCAATACTTTGCAGCTCTAGCAATTCAGTTTCTCTTTTTTCCCCAGCTAGAAGCCAATAAAATTATGAATGACAAGTTCTTTTGCATACTTTAATGAAGAGGTACCAAACATTTTAAGAGTCTCTAACCTACACAAGGTAAGTGCGAGATTCTTACCAAAGCATCTGCTACTGCCTCTTCCACGTCAGAACCCGTGTTCAGAACTCGCATAGCACTAACTGATGATGACAATCTACTTGACTGACTAATTCCAAAGCCGGTACCTGTTACAACAACAAAAATGAATATAAAGAATTCAGTCAGAATAGCAATGTGGGACATTAATACCACACTCACTTAAAAAAACCCAAGCAGAAGAAAAGCCTTTGCTTAACATTTCTAATAAATTATGTAGTGGCTAAAATACTGGTTCATTTCATTCCAAAGTCTTTAGTGGTGCAGCAAAAAGTAAGAAATGAAGTTAAAAAAACAATCATGTACAAACATCCTATTCCAATATCACAGGGAAAAAACCCACAAAATAGTGGTTTTAACTGAAAGAACCTTTTTTTTTTTTTTTTAATTAATGTCTTCTTCATTTTGGGTTTTTGTTTTCATTTATAAAGAAAGCAAATACAATAGAAAGGCTATTGAAAGTGCTGATTAGAAAACTACATGCATAAAGAATGCTCTACAAATACTGAAAAATGGAAAACTAAAGTTCTTCTGCAAGTAAAAATAAAATTACAGTTGTTAAGGAAGAAAAGGATTAAAATTGGAGGCAGGGGGTGGAGACGAAATCTAGCAACGTAAACACAGCTATCTGGATTATTAAAACCACAAAACTCAAATTAATACAAATAATACTTTTTAAAACTGAACTATGAGAATAACCAAGTGGGTGGCAAAAAAAAAAAATCCAGGATGACTGCACAGATGACAGCAAAGTGTACTCATCCTTCACCTGTAGCCCCATAAACATCAGGAGCGTAGAGGGCACCAGTGGATCTGGAGTGATGTCTGGAAGCTGCAATAACAGGATCATATAAACCCTATCTATTACCATGGAATCAGTGCTGCAATAGTTGCTTAGATGAACAAGAATATTTATCAAAAAGATTCAGCTTTAGCACAAGAAACTGAGTATCACACAGAAGGAAAAAGCTTCAGAGAAATTCTTTGATTGTACAGAATATGATTGTATAGAATTATATAGGTTTATGTACACTGGACATTTCATGCACAATTGTTTGATTTAAAAGAACAAAAGCAGATTCAAAGCAAGTATGTTTAAGTTCAAAGAAGAAAAAAATGCACAGACACACATGCGCGCGCACGCGCGCACACACACACACACAGAGAATCCTCAGAAATATCTAAAAAGTTCCACTGATACTGGTCTTCCATTGTAGAGTTAACTCAATTCTACACGCTCAAGTCAAAGCCAGAGCTCACATACCAAACATTATCTGCAAAAAGTGACTCCTGCACGAACTTACTGTGTTAGCAGCTGACAATTTGTATAAACTTGAGTTCTTGCCTATGTGCTGATAAGTCAACCTCAGTTAAAACTCATCACTATGTAGATGAAAGTTAAAATGATTCGATTTTAATTAAAAGTTTAAAATAGTTTAATGCAATTAATAGTTCACATTTGTATCGTTTTCTTTAAATAATTAAAATGTGAAATTGAAACATTTATGTTAGTTACTATAGATCATTAAGATTCTTTAAAGTTATGGAAAGTGGAAATCAAAGATCCTTAAGAACTTTTGAATAAAACTGAGTACCCTCCTCCTTCTTGCACTTGTATAAAACTGGTCTTTTAGAGATTCTAAAGACGTTAAATCACCATTGCTAATATTTTCTTTCTTAAACCAAGTAATTTTAAATTCAATGTGTTTTTAAACAATTCAACTTCTTTCTTCAGTTCACTCAAGATAGAATTTTACAGCCACATAAATGAAACTGGTTTTGACAATTTTAACTTGAATTCAAATGTCCACCCACAGTGACATAAACCCCAGATATAATCTTATGATTTAATAAATAACTGTAAATACAAATATTTTACACCTTTTGGGTACATAAAGTAGTATCAATAGAAACCAGGAATCAAATGAATCATCCTTTACTCGGATAAACATAGACAATTTAAGAGTCTGACTTGAATCAAGTAACCCTGACACGGACCAAATCACATTTGGGGAAGCACACCTCTTAACCTGAGTGAACTCCAAAATAAGTCCTGTAAAGGTCCCCGAAACAACATTGTGTTTTTTCCACCTGAAGTTCTCTACTCCTTACATAAGGCACAGCAATGTATTTTATTTCAAACTAAACCTGCATGAAGCTGTTTAGCTAGGGAATTTTATTTTGCAAATCATGCTTTGTGGAATTCTTGGTTCTTTAGAAAGTAAGTCTCAGCATGGAAAAGGAGACAGGACAGAGGATGTCAAAAGCACAGGCATCAAGGCTGATGGAGCTTTAAATACAAGCAATAACAGGATTAACCTTTCTATTGCTTTCCATCAACAAGCCCTGAAAATTAAAGGTACAATTAAAAATTCAAACTTTAAGCATATAATTCAAGATGATCCTGCCCCCATATACTTTTGAAATATGCTGGACAGTGAAAGGAAGCACTATATTGGATCAAACATACCTCATTCTAAAGCACATTTTCAAGAATATTCTTTGTACCCCCTCAAATTGCAGAAATAGTGCAAGTATTTGCTGTTTCATTTTTTGAAAGATGAATCAAAATAAGATTTTACAGGGACTCTTAGCTACAATATAGAAATTATGTTAATCTGATATTTAATATTAACTATATGTAACAGAAGAATAGGCACCTCCATATAAACTACAAATCACTTGCTTCTCAGAGTGGCTGTTATCCCCCAGTTTATAATGTTATACTGAGATGTGAGATTACATAGACACTTCATACCAATGTATACAGAGAAGCAATTACGTAGCATTTTGGTCATTGTATGCCCCAAAGGGCTTAGCATTTGTAAGCAAAAATTTCTGTGCTGAGAATCAGACAACACAAATTACATTCCCCCCTCCAACCCCATGTAAAACTGTCTCTAGCTACAAACACAGAGCTGAATGTGCCTTATTTCATCTTCCACTTGTACCCTTGAAAAACATTAAATTTAATATTTTTTATAGAAGTTAATAGCATCCCATAAGACAAAACTGGTCCAACAAAACACAGAATGACATTCAAAATCATTCAAATAAGAAGTCATACTAGTTAGAATCCTAGAAATCCTCATTTATTCCATGTATAGCTGCTTTTTTTTTTTAAACAACACTGGATTCCTATACACGCTACTTTGCATTCTCTGTACTATCAGACAATTCAACCTATTGTATCTGTCTAGGTACTTGTTTTGATATCTGAATAGAAAAATTAAACTCCATCAATAAAAATAAAACCTCAAGTAGCATCCATCCCAATGACCCATCTTATGGTATTAGTTTAATACAGATTTCTTAAAATTACAAGCATTTGACCAAATAGAAAACGTAAATCAGATCTCACGCACGCAACTGAAGTCAAGCTGTAAGGTAGCAAAAGAAGCACAAAAATATCTGGAAAATACCCTCGTTTTTAAAAGAAAAGAAGATATGTGTGTACTACGACACAGTCTGCCAGCTGTGTTTTAGTAAAAGATACAAGTTTACTAATGGATCCTGCATAATGTCTGCTTTTAATTTAATTTCCCAATTAAATAGCATCTGGGCAAATTAGCATTAGTTACTGAACAACAGCTTTCATTCAATTAATCTGTACTTTTCCAATAAAATCAAGGCTGACAGGAAGCATACTGCCTTAACAGACCACAATAGACTTCCAATGCTAATTACGAGTGCAGTCGGGTGCTTCAATTTGAAATAGAAACCAGAGATTTACTATTTTCAGACTATGTTTAACAGCTCGTATTACTAAGTCCTTAACTGTAAGCTATGCTTGAACAAAGAAAAGAGGAGGGATACATACTGAAGACTAACTCAGACAAAGATAACACCAAAGAGATCAGTTTCAGATACAATCTTACAGAGACAGTTTTGTATTACCAAACAATCAAAAAAACCCCCAAGATGTAAAAAGACTTTTATCAAAATTTACTACCAACTTCATAGTAACCTTGACAAGGATAACACGGAGATGAGAACCTTCCCCAATCCTTAACCAACAACATGTTAAAATAATTATAAGCTAATGTTCCTATGCCTTATTGACATTTCAGAAACAGACAACAGCTTGACAAACTTGCAAAATCTTTTAAGTGTCAGGTCAATAAGCTTAAATACTAAGTGAAAACAAAACTTTTGCTTATAGCAGGGACTGAACACGGCTATGCATGTGTGACTGGTAAAAGTTTTCAATTCCTCTCTTCCCTATGTAACAACAGCTGCTACTTTAATTACTTATCACTTGTTCTACACAGATTAAAAGTAAACTTCAGAACTGTACTTTGGTTCATCTACTTGGACAAGGACTTTGCTACTTGCCCTGTTCATTTTTAGAAAATGGAAAGCAGCCTCAGAATACAGCTCTGCTTCAGTGGACTGGTCCCTTATCTGCACCATCATATTTACTTGCTTTAATAGCAAAAAGTTAAATTTTTTATTGTTTTTTCACGTAATACAGCAATGACAGTATAGCTAAGGAGACATAAAATGAAGCATATTTTCTTCTTATACACCAAAATGATTCATTGACTAGGGAGCAATTTTGAATACTAGCAGACCCTAGCTGTTGATGCAGCGAAAGGCAGGATGGCAGCCACACTTTATTCTTTGCTCTAGCTGGTCAGTGAGAGATGGATTATCTAACTGCACCCAAGCAATGAGTGCTGTAATAAAAAGAGAAACACGTAATTTCAAAAAACTTTCCAAAAGCAGAATTGCCCTTTCAAAAAAAGTCGCTAGGTGCTGCGTATCACCCACCTTTCCAGACTTGGTATTTAAGATAAGACTAACACTAGGTAAAACGGTTATTTTTCAAGTGTGCAACCCATTCACACATTGGTCAATTCTCCATCGAAGTAAGTGGTGAGTGAGCCAAAGGAAGGGAAAACAATGGTGGCCAGCTACAAGCTGAATGAAGGAGGCACGGATTCGTTAGGTGCAAATAATGAAGGGCAAAGACAGCCATGCACAACAAGGGGCTCTGAGTACTTACCAAGGGGTGGAAAAGAGCGGACAGGGCTTGTGTCCCTGCTACTTTCACGGCTGGCCTCCCGACTGCACCCCTGACTCACACTAGGCCGAGGAATGCGGCTGCCTCGTGCTAGTATGATTCAGGGTACAGACAAACAGCAGCACAGAAGGGAGAAGACATAAGAAAAGTTGCAGTTTTAATGCAATTCTGTTTTGCAGTAAGATCAAAGACGTACTTCTAAGAAAAGACACTGACAATTAGGTCGTATTATAAGTCATAACTGTTTCCACACACTTTCTTGATTGTGCTGGATTATACTAAGTGTAGCCAGTTCAATGAAATTATTTCTTCGCACAGCTAAAAATGTCGATTTACCAACTCTTTACAGAATAGTTGAAAAACCTCTTGAAAAGGACGGAGAGGAAACAAGCAACAAAAAATATGAACAGAGTATTGATTCAGAATTTGTGCTCAAGATCAAGTTAATCAACAGTAACGCAAATGAAAAAACCCACAGCTTTCCAAAGAAGGAAAATATAAAGTTAATACAGCTAAGGTAAAAATCAAAATACAAAAAGAACAGCAGCAATGCCATTAAAATCAACTGATATTTTTCAATAATATTGTTTGTAACAAAGTGTAATCAGGTTATACCGTGAGGTTTAATAAGTATGACATTCATTTTTGTATCATAGAAGTATACATATGCACGCACACATACGCAGAAGACACAGAAAAGTAATGAAGGAAATCTTTTCAAAATGGTATCACACTTTCATTCAATGGATGTGGGTATTTTGGGGGTGGGGATAAGTAGTGAAGGAAAGTGAAAGAGAAGGAAGACAGGGAGGTGAGGAAAAGAACAACTACTGCATTCTGACAGCAAAAAATTAAAGTTTCAGCTTAAATTTAAAACCCTCTTGTATATCAAAGACTAGTCTCAGAAAACAGGCACATTTTAGATTTTTATCAATACATATTCTAATTTTGTCGTCGACCTATAACTAAATGCAAGCTGTAGATATCCAGCACTTAAAGTAAGAAGGGCTATAAAGAAACCAAAAGTTATTCAGTGGTTCTTACCTACTGACAATCTAGAAGGACTAGCTTCTCTACTGCATCCCTGACTTCGTGGGATTTTGCTTCGTTTTTGTGCAGCTGCAGGATTCACTAACACTCTCTGAACTCCTGTGTTCATAGTGGAAAGTGTGGTTGTTGTCAAAACTCTTCCAGGAGACCCAGATCTACTGCCAGCTGAAGGCAAGATGAATAAATATAAGCAACAGCATAGAAGATAAACAACCACAGTTAAAAAGAAAAAAATGCTTAAAGTTAGTAGGACAGTGGTGGTAGATTGAAATGGTCTGGAAAAACTTACAAGGTAACAATGTGAAATAGAAAACCTGGTCCAAGTTCTTATAGCACTACATACAAGGTAGGTAAACTTACAGTGCAAGGAAGCACTTGGCATGGTATTTAGCACTAGATATGCTCAAGAAACCATAAATAATATTTCTAGTCTTCATCAAGAGTTCCAACATCCCTAACATGAACATTGGTGTGTTCATTTTTTAAGCTACATGGTCTCACTAATCACATTTTCTATTAAAAAAAGAAAAAAGAACTGCTAGAAAGCTAAAGGGAACAAGTTTAAACTAGTGATTTCATAATTATCCCAGCTCTTCCAATGCAACCAATGATATAATAAAGCATAATTTTCCTAAGATTTAAACTCTTCTCTTAAACTCTTCTCCCTTGCTTTTAAAAGCATGGGGTCTTGAAGCACTACTCCCTGAGAAGTTAAATAAAAATCTCACTGAAGTCAATTAAAATATACATGTTCATTTCTGTGGAGGCTACCCCACAAATTTGAAGAAAATTTTCAATTAGCTTTAAATAAGCTAAAAAATTGATCAAGACTTGTTTAAGCATCCTTTATTTTTAGTAATCAAAACTGTAGATTACAAAGTGCTATAACTGTTCATTTCAACACACTGTACCCACTACCAGAAACTGGTCACTGATCCCCAATTTTGATATTTCAGTTACAGAAAATTTAAGTTCTAAGCCGTAACACAGAATCCATTCTTCTCTAGTTATAACCAATTTATACCACCAGTTGATATAAATATATTGTTTCCAGCTGCAGAATTCAAGAAGTCTGACCAAATAAAAAGCAAAACATAATTTTAACCAAAGGTTAATTACATACAGATATGAACCTTTCACTAATCTTTTAAAAATAATCAGGTAACCGTATGACCACAGCTACGCTATCAGATCTATAGACTTAACATGCAACATCTCAAGTGAGTTTAATGAGTTACTTATGAGGCACATTTAAAAAAGATACAAGTTGATTAAAGCTTGGTCATATAGGAAAAGAAACAAAATCACAAACAAAATAAAACATATGCTGGGTGGAAGGGAAAAAACTAAAACAATGTACCATGCATATACTTTCAGATTCATTGTTTGAATTCAAACTTGAAATGATTATTTAGCAAAATCCCTTTTCCAAACTATGGAACTATTCAGCAGAAATGATAAATCAAATATTACACAGCCTGGAAAAAACAAGCATAACTTCTATAGCGAAAAAAGAATAGGCAAATCTATAAAATTGCTGTGGTCTGCAAAAATTAAGGGTTTGACAGTTTCTTCATATCAGGGCATTTCAACTTAGACCTGATATTACTATGCCTTCTTCCTAGCCTCCAATATTTTCTCTCTTTAAAACAATGAAAATATTGTAAAAGTTTTCACTGTGCCGGAGACTTTTAGAAGATTTTCCTAAATAGGTCAGAAACCTCAAAAACTTAGTCTTCTCAGAATATACAGAAGAAATGCAACCTCTCATTCTCGTACTTTATTTATCTTTCTATTGTCTGACCTGCAAAGTGTACCACTGTAGCGCAAATAAACCAAATGAAGCTTAATATCCTGAAAATATTATGCTAATAACAGCATTGACATACTGTTGTCAGTACTACCACCAGTAGTAGATCTAAGCGAACTGAATGATGAAAGAAGGATTACTAAAACAGTATTCCAAAATGACAAAAACCACCCATCTCTACTGCCTTCTAAATAAGGATTACATCCAATTAGGTAAGTGCAGCATATGGAAAAAAGCAAGCCAGAATTTCTGCTGAATAGGGTCCTTAAATGAGATATGTCAAACAGGTGATCAAACAATGACGTATACACAAATTCTGTAGACTCTTACCACCAATGGGGTTAGCAGACTGTGATCCTGAACAAGTGTAAAGGCAGGATTAGGGTAGGGGTTTATATTCCATGAAGAGGGAGGGAGCAGAGCAGATTAAAAAATGGATGGCAAATGGAAATAAGAAAGCTTTAGTCATTTCACACAGGAAAAAAAGCCACAAGGGGGTTATGCTAAAGCAGTGCTTTTAAGTAGCTTCCACAGTTGAAGAACTAAACTCAGATGCTATATGTACAAAGCAGATGAAGCAAAGCTGCACAAGCAAATTACAATTCTTCAGTTTTCTAATCAACAACTGGATAATACTGAAGAATTAAATTTCAATTAAACATGAAACTGTCATATTACTTTAAAAGAATATTACATTGCCAAAAAGGTTCAAGAAGTTCAACAGCTGAACAAAAATTACACACAAGGCCAAAACATTTTTTTTTTTTTTTTTTGAAAGACAGTAAAGGAACTGAGCTGCAGGTGCGGTGGTGGATGACAAAAAAAACTCACAATGGCACAACTGAAAAGACTTGCATAGAATTTCAGGTTTTCCTCTTTCAAATTAATCTGAAGTATAAAAGTAAGAATTTGTTTCCATTCAGAAATTTAAATGTTTTTCTCTGAATGAATATTGTAATGTAATTTTAGCACGCCTTGCTGAATTACCTGACAACCAAACAGGAAGGGAAAGGAAAAAATGGAACAATTTTTTTCCATAAATAAGAATAAAATAATGAGCTATAGATTGTATATGCATTTCTTTTATGTTACAATTTAAAAACAGAAGAGGAATAGTAAAGGGCTTCTAAAACCCTAAAAAAGTATTTTTTGTAAAAGCATTCAATTTTGCAAGTCTTTCATAAAATGAACTTTGAACAAAAGTGCTAAATAGTTGTAACCCTAAATTTACAAAAGCATCTGTGTTACAGTGGTTTTTAAAAAAATAAAAGCTTAAATCTATTATGAAGCTATTTTCCCACTATAAGCTGGGGAACTAAAACAATCCCCTGTACGGAAACATCAAGCATCTCGCTCCCCAGAACGCTGTGAAAATTTTCAGTCACATAAAGAAGCATCACCCAAATCACTGGCATACAGTGCCTGACAATTCTCCTTCACCATTGTATTTGCCCTGTTTATCTTCCTTGAAACATCTCAGAATTCTTGTTCTCCCCCACTGACAGGTTATAATGAGCTATCTGAAGCCATCAGTTCTGAACAGAAGTAGTAATAAAAGGCTGTAAAGATGCATTCAATTTTCACACATCATCACATGTAGACAAATCTAGTTATTTCAGTATCAATTCAAATTATCTCTTTAGATATTAATACTGTGCAAAAATGAATTCTCTTGGAAAAAACTGTCACTATTAGTAAAAAGAAACTGAAAAAGCTTGTTTGTTTCCCTGAATATACAGTTTAATTACTATTATATGACAATGATAATCACAAGTCTTACATTGCTACCTAAATTTAATCCCTCCCCCAAACAGCTTATCAAACCCCTTAACTTTTTAAGAATTTACCAAATCTATTCAAAGTACAAAGGTATTCTCAAAAAGCTTATTTCAGAACTTTCCTAATACTAACAAAAAGAGTGTTACAGATACTGCTTACAGCTTTTCATAAAGGGAAAAAGTGATTTGATGGGACTGTTACCTCCCCTCCCCCTTAAATTATTAATCCAAATATTCTTTGCTTATGATGTAGTGTAGTCATCTTAACACTGAAAACATAAAACAAGTTTTGCACAACCTTTGTCACAGCCAATAACTAGACTTTATTTTCAAGCTCTCATCCCACAAACACTTGTGGGATTAGAGCACTGTCAAAGCAAAAAATGACTTAAGAGAACTTCTGTTATTGGATTTTATTATTTTATATTTAGCTGTTCAGATTTTTTGAAAGTTTTATTTCACAAAACCTACAAGCATTGGATCAGGTTTGATCCAACTGTATTTGTTGGAAAATGAAGTAATGCAAAACTGAATGGGAAGTATTCTAACAGGTAAAAAAGCCAAAAAAATCTTTTACCTGCTTTTTTAACCTCTAAAGTAATTCTATTTATGATAAATGCAGTCATTGCTATGAAGATAAATGTTTCTACCATTAAACACAGAATTAAGGGTTTTTATTAAAAGAAAGTGCATATGGTTACTGATAGCAAAATAATTGTAGTGGAAAATTCAAAACCTGTATAGTTTACTGGGTTTATAACATTAGACCTGACAAACTATAGGACTGGTTAGTTTATTTTAATTTTATTGTTAATTTGCCTTCCTTTCATTAATTTCATTGCATTTCACTTAATTAGACAAAGATGAGACTCTGAAAACACTACAGAGCTTAGTCAGAAGATGTCTGTTGGAGACATCAGATGTGTGAACAAATTGCTGTAGGTCAGCCAGTGCCAAAGAATGTGAGGTAATCAAGTCTTTTTAATTAATGTCAGAGTGCTCAGCTAGATGGGAAATTTTGCATTTGCTTTGGTTTCTAAATATACATAGAAAATTACTGTGGATTAGCTGACATACAGTAAATTGCTTGTTTTAACCCTTTGATTCAATATAAGCTAAGTAACTGATTATAAAGGTGGGGTTTAGTATTTTTACTCCAAAGAAGAGTTCAGTAAAGATAACAGCTGTAATACAAAAAAAGGAGTATATATCCAAGAGTTAGACTAGTGCCTAACTTAAAATGAAAATAGGTATTTCTGGCTGAAAAATAGGACTTTTTGAAAAACGAAAAATTAGGTTTTGCAGGTAACACTGAGGACACCATTCAGCGTACCCATTCTTCTGTATTACTCATCCATGTGTCATATGTAACTGACAAAAGTTTACTGGTGTTTCGTGTTGGAGAGGTCAGAAAGGGGGGGAAAAGAATCTTGAGAAGTTATAATTGAATACAGAATTTAGGGGTAGATTTCATTTCCTGTTACATTGTCTAATTTAATTGGCGAACTAAGAACTAACCTAGTATTTTGTCCAGAGAAAACAACATGAATTAGAAAAGCATGCAAATACCACTGACCCAAAACACTGAAAAAAATACCTTCATTTTTGTCTGGCGATGATGAACCTAAGGCACAGAACAACAACTCAGTATGTAGCTTTTTTTAAAAATTAACTTTGACTGTAGCCATTGGTCAATGAATATATGCTTAAGCATTTGGCCTCTTTATCAGGTATAACTGACAGATAGAAAATACATACGCTGAGACTGTGACACCACTTTAGTTCTACTCCGTCCTCTGGAATCTGTTTTAGAATTTCCAATACCAACAGAAGGCGTTGAAAGCTTTGTTCGTACACGACCTATAAAAGAATAATGGCATTAAATCAGTTTTTCACAGTAATGTAGAAAGCAAAGCATCAGTAGCATTTACTAATATATTTTCTTAAGTTTCTGTGATAAAAAAGCAGCATAACATAACTCAATTGGTGAAAATTCACTTGGGATAATTAGTAGAAATTTGAACACCTTGAAGGACTTAATAGTTGAGGAATCAAAATACTCCTTCTCTGATGCTACATGTTTCAGTGAACAATTTACACATAATTTAAATACCCTGAACTAGCTATCTAGTTCTTGCTTCCTACACAAATAGGTTGATTATATTTTTAAAAGGGAAGTTTATTAAATATAACAGGCAATGCATACGCTAATGTTGCTGTATCAGGTACAGTCTTCTCATGATTCCTTGTGGTTGTAATTCTACTTTTGCTGTCGTAAAACTACAAAAATTGTGTGGACTATTTTTTGAATAGGGTTCTGAGGTTTCTTCCTAACTTCACTCCTCTTTTTAGAAATCTCAATACTAGCTTTCCTATTACTGAAGATTCTACTGTTTTCCTGGCCACAGTCATATAGACTTCTACAGGATTTCCCAAGCCTTTTACGGCATTTTGCAAAGACTAAGTACAATTAAGTACTTCTCAGTGACCACATGATACAAGGAAATACTCCTCTCCTCAACAGACAGAAGACCTGAGGAAGAGACATTAAACTGAGTATCTACAACTAAAACAATAGATTCGCTTCTCTCTAGAATGCCAAACTGTCTTGGTTTTGGGTTAAACCTTTCTGCATTATTAGCCATGTTCCTCATAACATCCAGAGTATACAATGAAATTACAAAAGAAAGGAAGACCCCAGTTGGATGAATTACAGGTTACTGAAAGATTATTCATAAAAGAAAATAGTAGAGTTGTGTACTACATTTCCAAAGCCAACCTCTCAACAGAAAAATGAAACAAAAACCAAAACCATGCTAACCATAGTTCTTATAAGTTGCAAGAACAAAACCCAAAAAGCTTGTACAGGGTGGATCTAGCTCAACAAGTAATCCACTTTTAAAAACAGCATAATTAAAATATCTTCTAGACATGTAGAGTCAATATTTGACCCAGAAGAATTAGATACACAGACTGTTATTTAGTTCTAGCCTCTTTAGGCTTTCCACAGCAGAATTTGGAGACCAACCAAGTTAATATTATTCATCCAAGTAGAGGGAATAGCCATAGATGAGAGTCTATAAGAAGAGAATCAGGATAAAGGAGGTTATTCACTAAACTATTAGAAAACAATACACTAGCAAGAACGGTTAGATTAACTAGTCCAAATGCTACTAGTTATCCCCGTGCAATGGCAATGTTTTCCCACTGAGTGCTGTGAGACTGCAAGGCATGTAACTGCATTCAGAATTTGGCCCAAAAACTTAGGAATACAGAGTGCCACTATTTCAATACTACATTAAAGTACCACTTGGAACCTGGTTCAATTTTATCAAAGTAAAAAAACAGTTTGTATTTGTGAGGCAAATGAACTGTTAAGTCACTTGGAGTCTCTACATCCATTCGCTAACGATAGGTTTAAACGTTAACAGTGTATTGAAAATGAATTCCCAAGTCTCAGAGATGAGTAATAGTAGCACCTGCTTCCCAGAGCATGAACACATTTGATGAAATATTCTGTGACAAGATTTGTTTTAAAAAACAAATGCAAAATTATAAAGCTCCTATATTTTCACACTAAAAATGTTAAGCAATGACACTTCTACTGCAGATGAGAACTTGAGAATTAAAATAAAAGCAAAAGAATTTTAAAAGTACTATGTGACGACCAAGTATTAGATGCATAAGCTATCTGGAGTTGTGAACCTCCACAAAGCCCCAGAAAGACCACATTCTACTTTTAAAGCTTAATTTGTTTCAATGAAAATATGAAGCTGAAAATATTAGCTATTCTAACAAAATATTTTCTTACCATCTTCAGAAGCTGTTCCTAAACAGAAAAATAATAAAATACATGATATTCCAATCAATACTCTCTCTCCAATTCCTTGTTGAGATTAATCTTATGAATCTTGACAAATTTTATCAAGTCAAGAGGTCTAAAGCTTGTGTTGCAACTCCATTATTGAACTGAAGCAAAATTATCAAGAAACATCCACACTATACTTAGTGATTTACAATATATAGCACTGCCTTCCAAACTTTTTACAAAACCACAAAAAAAAAACCCAATAGAAAAAAAATCCATAAGTCAACAAAATGACATGTACAGATCAAAACAGACATTAAAAATACTTTAGTGCAAGCTCTTCTGAAAATATAAAACATACTATTATAAATTATCTTAGAGAAAAACACAAGGACAGTGTTTCCCACACTGGACAGTGATAATTTGATAGGAACTGCCAGCAAGGAGGATTTCTCTGAATTTAATCTATGATTACTCTGAAGATCTACATGCACAAGATCAAGTTTTGCTCAGAGAAGTGGAAGTAATATGAGCTTGAAAAAAACAGATCACACTTGAACAAGTACGCTAAGCTTAACAAGGCTGGATTATGACAAAATGAGTTGGACTAAATCTTTTTACTGACATCACTACCCAGGAATTGATGGGAAGCTATCTAAACAGCAGTCCTTCCTCTCTCTAAGTTCCTTTGAAACAAATCTGATTATGGAATAAAATATATATTACTAGTGATAAAAATGTTAAATTCCTTCAAAAAAATAAAAGGGTATTTCCATTTTTTTTTCCCCCACTCTGCCACTTCTGCCTTGTAAGAGAACTACAATGATTAAAACATCTGTTAGTGTCTTTGGCTAGCCTGAACTTAACTTTCTCAGCAAATCTGGCTATGGCTTTCTCCTGTTATACTATCTGCAAGGCACTATTTTTAAAAACTCCCTCTAAAAAATTCATTCAGTGTAAATTTCAATGCTTCTTCACAAAAATCACTTATGATATGTATGCAGGAGTGCCTCAAAGTTTTCCAGATCAAATTTGCCAGTCTGTATAAAAAAATCCAAACCCTAAACTACGCCCCAAAATCCAACATTCTTCCAGAGCTGGATCATGGAAGGCAGGTTCTATGCAGCACCTAAGACAGACTAACAGCTAGCTGCTCCTAAAAGGGGTGGTTCTGCTTCTCCTTCCTCTCCACCCTTGCGCTACCACCTGGTTTGGATGGCTAAAGGCTCACTGTCAGCTCCAAAAGCTAATTAACAGAATACTATTCACTTTTGTTTTATGAAATCAGTTTTCTGGAGTTTGTTCACCTACAGTGATTGGTAATGGAGTGTTACAAGGTGCTAGTGAAAGAATTGGTAAAAACATGTGGCCAAGATTAGTGGGAAAAGGAAAAATGCTTAGTTCCTCCTGGTGGCGGTTAGACCAGAGCTGCTGTATCATACAACTACAGCCAGAGAACTGAGCTGTGTTTGTTCTGTCTCGCACATCATCCCTACAGATATCCTCTAGATATCCCCCCGTTATTCTGATAAATTGTGTAGCACTTCCTCTACTATTTTTAAACAGATGTGTGGGACACCATTAGTTGTGACTACTGGTCTGAACAAATGAAAAAGCCTGTACACACGGCCCTAAGAACCTTTATTGCTGGTGACAAAGTGCAAAAGCTCAAGATTAAGTGTTTAGCACACATAGTTATAAATAAATCCTATTATATGCAACATAGAAAATCTGATATGGAAATAAGCGAGACAGACACTACTATCCTGTACAAACACGCCTCATTTTATTAAAGTAGGCTTGCCATTTGCAATACTCAAAAATGGCTCAAATTCTTCCAAAAAGTCTCTCTCATGAAGCTGATTATCTGTGCTTTAAAATGATTCATGATTCTGGGTTTTAGAGATCCACCTTTCTACTGTTTTCACTTCTACGAAAAATATCGCCTGCTTTGCTTCCAGTAAACTACTCATTCTTCAAAACGTGTACTGTTAATAAACACATGTGACAAGAATTATTAAGTAAGCAGCAAACATAACTGACTTGTTAAGTGTTCCCCAGCAATAAATTAGAACTAGAATTATCAGGCATCAAGCTGGGACTCTGTCACTTTCTTATATGGGAAGCATTACTTACACACACCTGAAACAGACAACTGCTATGAGAAGCCTGATTCTCAGCTGCTTTGCAGTTAGGATAAAAATATGACAACTCCCTCCATGCGTTTAATACAGTGAATTAAGAAAAAGTAAGCACTAAAACTTAGCTGTAATACTTGGTAAGCTATTTTACCAGGTAGGTCTTCTTAAACTATTCCG
Organism: Aptenodytes forsteri; assembly: GCF_000699145.1. Lineage (NCBI taxonomy): Eukaryota > Metazoa > Chordata > Aves > Sphenisciformes > Spheniscidae > Aptenodytes > Aptenodytes forsteri. The sequence goes on from NW_008794545.1 coordinate 284,567, forward strand.
TAGTAGAATTACATTGTATTACAGTATTTAGAGGCACTTAAAGTTATGCAGCTAGACTAGATTTTGATACAAGTACTTTTGAAAGAGAAGATTTGAGTTTTGTTTTGGGTTTTTTTTTTTAAATCCTTAATAATGTGGTCAAGCATCTTCTGTCATCCCATTGCTGTTCTGCCAAGAAGTCAAAAAATTTGACTTTATAGGTAAAACTATGAAACACGATGGAACTAGAGCTAGTTAAAAAAAAGTATGTACTGATTACAGAATTGCTCTGTAATTAATAGAGCTTTTTTAAAAAAACAGGAGTAACATCCAATTTCTGATAAAGTTTCTGTTGCTGATACAGACCAATAATCAAAAACATTGACAAATACAGCAATAACAACACATATATTAAGACATCAAGATTACATAGGGGTTAATGAAGACAGCACAGTATTTTGTTAATGAACAGACAAATATACTAAACATCAGTAATTTTACATAAAAGACACTTTATTAAATATTTAATAGAATTAGAGGACAGACCAAACAATTTCTTACCATCCATCTTGTCAGAAGTATCCTCTTTGTTGAAAAAGCAGGCAAAGAAACATGGAAAACTTAGTGTGTTAGAATAAAGGTGTTCACAGCAGTCACAAAACATTAATTAAGGAAAATACATTAATATTAAAAACAGCAGACATGTTTATCTAATTCATGCATGTATAAGCTACCTTAAGTTGATTTCTCTCAGTCCAATGTACAAAATTACAGAACAGGGTTCAAGTACCCTGCAAAGGGATGTTGAATCTCTCCGTATTACCCAGATTTGAGCAAACCCTTACAGTAAAATATTTATAAACTGTTATAAACTATTTATAACAGTTATAAACTGTTAATATTTACAAACTGTTACATGCTTGCTGTCAACAGTTACTGAAGCATCAGTACATATCTGTATCATTACTGAACCACATCTCCTCTATTTCTTACCAAATTTGCTACTGAGCATGAAGCCCCACCTGGGGTAAGGGACAGGAGGGAAAAAGACATCACAATAAAGACAGAGGACATATGGGAGAAAGTTCCACTCTGGTTTAAAAGCACTGAAGATTTACCAGTTCAGCTGAAAGGTAATGCATACATATTCTGACAGTAACAATCAAAATTAAAGTATTTAGCGTGAGCCATACATAATTACAGCTCAGGTCTCCTCAAAAAGGACATTAATACTTAAGGACGTCAAAGACAGTCAACATTTAGAATAACTAAAGTAGAGAATGTCCTCATGCTTCTAGAACAGTCTTTAAAAAAAAAAACTGAACAAGCATAAATAAGCAAGCAAGAGTTCTATTACTAATAAAAAGGGAAGAGACAGGTGGAGACAATTACAGATTAATATGCTCATGAACTTGTGGTCCTCTGAGGCTCTAAATTTGGCAGCTGTTTAAGCAAAAGGTGGATGTTTCTCTGTAAGTAAGGGTGAAAATGAAAATAAATTCAAGCTCCAGAGGAGACAATGTTATTTATTTTGGTATTGACTGCAACACCTGAGAAGATGTGGAAAGCATTATGGAAATACAATGACATTTTCTAGGCATTTTAGTACCATGGTCAGCATTATCTTGACAATTCTGTCATTTAAGTTGCCATATTTGGATTTAGTATTAACACCCCCTTTAAAATGAACAGAGGGGAGAAGTTTACAAATTAGCCCGTTTTCTGAAATATGGCACTTGCTTGAATTCACACTCCATTCATTTTAAGGTTACCTTTTGAAAACTAAGAGCAAACAGTATTTTGAGGTGGATACCATGGTTAATCAATAGCCAAACACACAACAGTCACACTCTCTACATAGGTAAGAGGGGACAGGTATGTGTCATTTAAATTACCCTACCACTATTAAGAAACTGTTAGGAGAATGAGCTAAGATCAATCAAGCAGTACTGCTTTTGTGTGACTGTAAACAAATCTTGGTCTCCTTGACTATCACTGCCCTTATACCATCTGTAATAGAACTTCACTTTACTACACATTGCTAATATCACATTATTTTGCCATTTCAAGCCACCATTGTATTCTTCTCCACATGTGGTTGCATCTGCTAGCAAGGCAAAGCTTTCCAGCTACTCAAATCCTTCAAAAGAATATGACCTGGACTTACTGCCTATTTATTCCTCTCCCCCACTCACCAAATTTATAAACTACAAAGAGAATAAGCTACTTCTTTATTTCTGTTATTTTCCTGCATAAAACTGCCACTATTTACTTCCCTGAAAACCTCTGTGCCCTTCTCAACCCTTGCTCACAAAATTCTGGGCATGAATCACATATTGCTTAAAACCTTCTGAAAGCAAACCAGTACTCCAAACGAGCTAATTTTCTGTGAAACTCTTAAGACCAAAGTAGTCCCTTCATTTCAGCAGCATGAAGAAGACAGATTAACAGAGAGAGATTTCTTTCTCTGATTTCTGGTTGACATTTTTTTCCTTCTACCACCATGCTCTGTGTCACTTCTACTCACAACAGCTGAACTCCAGCTTTGTCTGAGATTCAGAATATGTCCTGTTGCACACCAAAACAGACCAGGCAATACTCTGATCCTGAAGAATAATCACCCCACCTATTTCAGGCTCTTAGGCATTAAGTTAGGAGGAACTGAGAATTCCTCAATTGATAACCACAAGCACATCTCCTCCACCCAGCAAACTGAGCAGCCAAACTTTGGTATCCACCTGCTAACCAGCAGGTTCTCCGATTCCCCCCCTGTGGGCACTAGAGGGAGCCCACATCCAAAATTACTATTTGAAGTAGCAAGTATTCCTTTTAGTCAGCATTGCTCACGCTCATAAACTTAATCCTAAAATCAATGGTGTCCAAACCATTTCAAGTAGGCCCTGATGACAAAAGAATCAACTCATTTAAAATAGTTTTTAACTTAAATTTTAATTTAAAAAAACACAACCAAAAACTTTGAAAACCATAGCCTAAGTGTATCCTAACATCTCCCCAAACACAAGGTAAATCTGAAGAACTATGTAGTTTCTCTGCCTCCCTTGTGATCATCTTTGGCAATACTGACATTAGGACATGCCCCCTTGGTGATCTAGCTGGCACATAAGCAGAGAAGAAAAAACTTAACAGTTTTGTGAACACTGAACCTCACCTTCCCCCATTGCTACCCCTGCAGTATGGATAACCTAAAAAGAACAAAAACATGCCCATATTCCTTTACCCTCTGCACTTAGCGGAGGTTCTAGTATCTACCACCACTACCACTATCAAATACTTTTCTGCACTCTTATCATTTGTAGCACTTTCTATTATTCCTATCAAGGGAGACTGTCACCTAGATAATAATATACAACATAGATTTCATAGATTTCTTCCTAAGCATGTTGATGGAACTATGTGTATATTTTTGTGTAAAACACTTCTGTGTTACATGAAGAAGCCACCACTTACTGCCAGGATGTCTCTTCAGCATTGCTGTAAAATAGTCAGCTAAAGAGCTGAGTAAAATGGAAAATCAAGAGTCCTAACACTCATTTCCCTATTACTTCTAGAAACAAAAAAAGCCATGAAGACCATCTGCTGTTAGGTGAAGGTACCGCTCCTTTCAATACTTAATTCCAGATTAACACATTTAAAGAGCATAGTACAGATACATTCTTTGCATCGGCATTCTTCCAGCACAAGAAAAATAAAACATCTAGCAAAGTTGGTAACTTACTTCAGAACACTTGGTCTTTTGCAATACTCCAATACTACTAAAAATGACGACAATTTTTCAAATGTAGAAGTATTTTCCTGTAACTTTTTGATCAAAAACCTCAAAAAATATTTTGCAGTATTGTAAAGATGTTTCCCTTACCTAGCGAAGCGTAAGATCCTGGAGGTAGACCAGCTGCTGACAAGCGCCCAGCTCCAGCTGTCTGTCCAGCAGCGTGGCGGGCCTTTGCACCTGCGGCAGCATTAACATCAATGTCACTGCGAGACCTTTGCAGAGTTCCTGGGCTTGGAACACTCTTGCTGCTGCCTGAAACTAGCAAAAAGAAAAAAAAAATTAGGAAATTAGTTGGTAATGAATAAAATTAATTATATTTGAAACGTTAACATTTTCTACTACTGCAGCATACCTGCAAAAAGTACAGAAAACTATGTAAAATAGTGTAAGTCAAGTTAGTATTAAACAAAGTATTACTGAGGTTAAGAAGCAAACTAGATCTGGTGTTGCCATGAAATTCAGACAAAGAACAGTTTATTTTACAGTGGTATTTATCTTCATTCAGCATGAAATTTTACCATTATTTAATACAAATGATGTGCTCCCACCCTAGTACAAATTACATAATTCTGAACATTTACGTAATTTATTACATTATTGAACGCTTCACAAACATTCACAAACATACAAGGAAGTTCACAGCATCCCTTGTGATACTGAGGGAAGATAATATTCCCACACCTCAGCTGAGATAAAGCCACACGCAAGCTGAATGCATACCTCCATTTGCTTTAGGGTCTAATTTTCCATAAAGTATTTTTATATTCACCTCCTATCATTTACTGAATATTAACTATTCGCTTCAGTTAATTTTAACCATTGGTTTATGTTTTCAAAACTTGACTCCCCCTTAACAGTTTTAGTATCCAGAAAACAAGCACTCTCAATTACTGGCCATTTGTAAAAAGGAGTTCAACGATTTACTCCACAACAGTTACAAACACATTATGTGAAAAGAGAACAAAGATACTAAATTCTGAAAACTCAAGACAAAATTAAACTCTTTGAATTACAAAACTGTGGTTTTGGGTTTTGTTTTTTACAAAGAGCAGTAGCTACGTGGGAATAGATGAAAGGTATGAGTCTTTCATTTCCAATTGCCATAAGCCTAATAATCATGAATAGACCATAGAATAATGTTTTGCTTCTTTGAGAGCGACTGTTCCATGACAAAACTCCAAGACAGATGATCAATTAATAGTACCAATACATAGGAAATTCTGTCTTATACTTGCAACAACTGAAAATATATAAAACGTGAAGTAAGTATGAGGCAATCTTAGCTCCAGGTGCAGTTTGTAGTGACACATACCATTGTTCAACTTGGAAACAGGGTAAATGCTTAAGACAGTAAGATTTTAAGCTGCATTTAAAACTTTTAATTCAAAGAACATAAAGAACAATTACTGCACTATATAGCAACCACCTTACCTCTGCCTGCAAGACTTGCTGGGCTGGCTGCAGACCATTTAGAAGATAGAGGCCGACTGGAAAAAAAAAAAAAAAAGGTCAGTAAAACCAGTAAGTCAGTCTCATGTATCAGATCCAAAAGGCAATAACAACAGAGAGGGGGAAAAAAAAAAATCTTCTGTTCTTTTCTCCCCTTCAACTTTCCCACCATATTTTAGATAAACACATTAAATACAGAATGATAAGGAAAACACAATCATCTTATCTTTTGTATTTTATAAAATCACGTCTTCATCACAAAGCATTAATCCTTAGGTTACCAATAGGCACACTTTGCTAACATGAAGTTCAGGCACTCCAGACTTGGTCACAGAAACATTTAAGGTGGTCAGTACAAGGTTTTAACCACAGGACTGATCTTCTAAATCAGCTGTCAAACAAAACTAGCAGGAGCTACACAAAAAGCTTGATTTATGAAAGAAATTATGTGAAGTGGTGTCTGCAGTAGCAAGGAAAACAGGTGTACAATTCATAACCCTCCTCCAGTCCTGTATCTCCCAAGAATCAAGTTACAAATTAGAAAGGAAAATGCTGGAACTTCCAAAACAGCTAGACTGAATTTTCCCTGTTGGAATGTTAGAGGCTCCCACAATTTATAAAAGGAGAAAAATCTTATGTCTTTTCCTCCATGTTTTCTCCCCATTTCCTTTTACTCTTACTGCAAAAACGTGTAGTTGCTGAAGCAAAATCTTCCTGTCTACTGAAGTTTAACTGTGAGCCCTTCCTTCTGTCTGGTTCAGAAGGCTAAAATGCAGTCAGAGGGACCAGGGAAAAGCAAAAGACTAGTAGAAGCAAGCACAATACTTTATTCATTGATTCATATCTAGCCATCTAAATATTTATCTGACTGGGAAGGTTTGTATTTGCCAAAACAGTTGACTGTTTCATCAATAGTCAAATTACAGCCTGAACCTAGAGTCTCAGCTTTAGTAAAAATAATCCCCCTCTAATTTTAAACCAAAAAGCAGAGAGAAAAGAGATGCATATCACTGTGTATTTATCTGAGTTACTAGCTCAGGTGCTCTATGATAATATAGAGGTCAGCACTGTTACCGAACTCCTCACAGAAGATCATGTATTTGCAGCTTATTATAATACCTGCTTTTCTGACATTACTAACTAGTGTTTTGGAGGTATTTTGCTGCAAGTAAGTCGAGAAGGCCCAGGCAGAGCTCCTGGGTGCATCCTGACCTTACAAGTTGCTCCAAACAGAAGGCCCAGACAACTGTTACAATTTCAACACTTGCATGATCTATTGTGATTGACATTTCATTTAAGCGGTTTCATATAGGTAGGCACAAGTCCCTGCATTTCTCTCATTCCACCATCCTCTTAAACACCATTTTTGATCAATGATCTGTAAGAGCTATAAGTTCAGAGGGTCAAAAATCATGGAGGATCAGACTTTTAGGAAAACCATACCCATATTTCCTAAGTTAGTCTATACAGGAAGAACTCAGCATCTATATTAGAAGCCAGAAATATAATTTTGGGTAACACAGGGAAAACAACATGCATCTAAATGCAAAATTAGTAAAAAATCAATTAAAAATTAATTAATTTCCAATATCACGATCTCTTCTGTTCATCTCTTATTTTACTTCTCCCTTTCTGTACTGCAGTACTTGCGTATCTTGCAATACAGGAAGTAACACTTGAGGATTTAAGAGTATTTTAAGATCTAATTTCTCTGTAATTTAGTTTTTAACATTTTATTACTAGTTACTCATTAACAGCACTTTGATTTTCAGATAGGGAATATAGATTAATTTAAACAAGAGTAATTAATCTTTGAATAAACATGTTTGTGGCAAATGAAGTGTTAGCAATAGCCTACATCACAGACAATTATTTTTAAGATGTTTTTTATAATTACAATTATCATAGGAAAGGTAAGATTTGACATAGAAGAGGGAAAGCCTCTGGTATTTAAGGCAGCAACCAAAAAAAAAAGAAAAAAATTAACTTCCAATATGCTGTAAGCAGTCTTTTCTTTCAAGTCAAAAGTGATCAGACAAGTTTTCTGGCTTTGGAAATGAAGCATCTGAATTGAAATCTTAACAGGTTTAAATACTTTGAGGAAACTTTCTAGAATTTAAAGGAAAAAATCACCACATACTACTACTACTATTTTACATTTCTATGAACAAGCCAGTAGATTTCTTTTGCTATTGGTACCTAAGCAAACTTTAATCTATTCAGCTCAAGATTGTCTATACATTTTAATACACCACTGACTGCAGCACAGACCCACCCTCTAGTAATTAGCATAGCTGCAAAATACTGCTAATACATATTCCATACTGTGAAGACAGGAAAAAAATGATCTCTGATCTGAATGGATCTCACTGTCAGTGTCTCTTTCTCATACTTCCCAGTGAAAAAGGATAAAAAAGGAGTAACACCATTATTTCTTTCCTAGACTTATTCATTGCACCAGAATGCTGGACATCAATATGTGAACCTTGAAGATACTTTGGTGTAATAGAGGCTGCTAAGGAAGAAATATGAATAAGAACAGCCTGCTAAAATCCAGTTAATGACTGCCCTTATTTTTCACCTTGCTGGGGTAATACTGTCATATAGCAAAAGACAATAAAAGATATTTATTTAAAAAAAAAGTGACAAAATACAATTGCAGCTTTTCTGTACACCACAGAAGTCTGGCTCATTTGCTTTTGAGAATCAGTTTTTATTTGTTTATAGGCTCAGAAACAGTTAAGTGACCCTTACTTGAGGCTCTCCTGTGAGCTGGAGGATGACCTGTCTGACTGAGGGAGAGATGCTATACTGCCAGAATTCTTCAAGTAGGTCTGGAGGCTTCTTTGATAGGGCGGCTCAAGAGAATTGTACAGAGTCTCGGCTTCACTAGGGAAGTGATTTCTAAGACCCAGATAAGCCCTGCAAAACAAGAGAATAACCACATATAATTGCTCTATATTTTCTTCGAAGTGTGGAGCCAGGAAGTAGAAGATTACAGAATGAACCAGGGATGGGAGAGAAAGGAACTCAGACTGAAAATATGTAAGGCATACAATACTGCTCATCAAATCATAAAAGAAACCAGCTACATTGACTGAATTAATCTTTTCAAAATAACTCAGTCTATCCTCTGAAATTCTCACATTCACTTACCAATTCTGTGGGGGAGCAAGAGACATTCTTTTCTGGCCTACTCACTAGTCAAGTGCTGCAGTTGTTTAATGACGTGCTGGGGGGAACGACACAGGGAAGAATGACTATGCAGCAATATCAACCTTTATGACTCCTGTTTCAGTAGAATCCTCAAACACTGCATGACAGTATTAATTGCCTCAACTTTCAAAATGTCTTTTGCAAAAGAAACTAGATATTAATTCAGGACTCCGAGAACAGAAACATCAATTTTAAGCCTAACTTGTGTCCTCCTCTTCAGCCATAGTTAGCCACTCACCTCTGATTAGAGCCTTCTCTCACTCATGAAAAACATACAATTTTTCAGAGCAAAATGCAGTTAAAACTCACTTTCTTGCCTCCACTCTTGCTTCTGCATCAGCATCATGAATGCCCTTCTTGATTGTTTCAACCAAGACAGCTGCGTGCCTAGAAGAAAAACATTTTTCATGCCATTTTGCTACTCCAAATTCTATTTTAAGTAGTAAAGTTTTACCCTTTAATTAAGATTTCTCTAAGTAAAAACCAGCTGAGATAGTAGTTCTTTCTAAGGTATGAAGTAAACAAACGCTTAAGCACACCAATGACATAATTGCACCTTCTGTAAGGCTTTAGGTAAGCTTCCTCCATCAATCTAAAAGAATTATAATCTACTTTTCAGACATACAGCCACCTATCACACTTAAAAAGTTATTCAAAAATACCTTTTTAAAGACACCTACTTTACTGAAATGGAAAAACTATTTCTCCTACTATATCATCAATAGCAAGAAAAAGAAAAAAGTTAAGATTAGTAAGTTTGCTTTCCTGGAAATTCACCTCTGAAAGCTTTTGGTGTATGAGTTCTAAACCTCAACACATGCTCAAAGAACAGCAAAGCCCCCATCAGAACAACCAAAAATTGTGATGATAAACACATTTTAATTCAAAATATGTTTGGGGCTTTGTTTTTTGTTTGGGTTTTTTGGGAGGGTGGGGTGTTGTTTTGAGTTTTTTGTGGTTTGTTTTTTTTTAAACACAAATACACACTGACATAAATAAAGTGATCTTCCCATTGCTCTCTTTCTCAGGAGTACCTTGAGAGGTTGAAAGGTGACTATGGAGCTGGATGAGCTCTTCAGAGCCTTCTCTGGAGGCCTTATAGTCCCTCTGCTCTTACTCCGTGCTTACAGTACACATTCTGCAGAACTGATGCATGTACTATTTTCCTGTCTACCCAGAGAAGCTACAGTGTGCTCATAACCATCACCAGAAGAAGTCCTCCAGCCTAATCCCACTTGCCCTCTTCTATGGTGAACACACAAATTTCCTCCTTTCAGGAGGAAAGGCAGATGCTTACCTGTGCATCTTTGCTGCACAGGATACACGATATTAGTGAAACTCTGAGAAAGCATGGTACACGTTGCTCACATACAGTATAGGAAAAGAGGCAGAGGGTAAGGAGAGGAGGCAACATGAAGTCAAGGCTGGAGCATACAGCTCTCTCTCTCCCTGGCACTTGAATGAGCCACATGACCTGCTGTGCTAGAAAGGTCGGCCAACACTGAACAACATAATCCAATTAAAGGATTAAATGAAAAGATTTCTGTCTTAAAATTCATTAGCAGTTTATTACTGGGGAAAAAGTATACTGGGCCATACCTTTCCAACGAATGTGTTTGCCACTCTTGTAACAACAGGTCTAAAAATTCAAAGGAGCGCCTAAAAAGACAGAACAAAAAGTTAGAATTAATACTCATTTCTCTAATGTCCTTGCGGAATAAATAGTAACTTTATTCTTTCCCCCGAGGGAAACAAATACATAAAATAAAAGTACTTTTATTTGTCAAATAAGGACATTGGTCACCTTATTGCAAAGTTAAAATATTCTGTATAGAAAGCAAACATGCAGGCTAACTAATCCTAAACTTCAAAAAAATAGATGTGGTTCAGTTATATGTCTGTCGTGTTATTACACATATGCTATGTTAGTTTTTAGCCCCAAAATAACAGACAAAAATCAATAAAGTTTAAAAACTGTACAAACTATAAAAATCTTAATGTTAAAAAAAAAATCAATACTTTAAAAATTCAGCTATTAAGTCACAACGTAATGTTTCTATGGCAGTGTATTTCTGTCCCAAACACTATTTCCATCCTTTCATCTGTCGTTACTGAGTATGTAGCATAAAGGAGAACATGAGACCATTAGTACAGGGCTCCGCATATAGAAAGCGCTCCTGAAGATTTGCTGGCACTGTACAAACTAAGTTATGTAACCTTATTCACTATTAATTCAGAATTCATGACAGTTTAGCAGACAGCTTAGCAAAAGGCATACTTTAAAATATGTCTGAAGCTAGATCCTGGTGAACAAATCAAAGCGACACGGATTACAAAGGTGTAGATAACAAGTCTTCAAAAAGGTGGTGGACTCTACTGTCTAGAACTATTACTTTTTCTGGTTATGTTGCATCTTTGACCTGTTCTGGAGGAACAGATTTCATTTTTATTCCGCCCAAATCCTTTGGACACCTACAAGACATGGCAAGAAACCCTGAAAGGCTTTTCAGTATTATAACCAATCTAGTTCCAAAGGAATGAGGTCAGTATGAAAACAATGCAATTTTGGCCACCTTCATTGAGGCTCACTGAATTGTGAACTGCAGTACCAAAGCCACCTACAGTCTAATGTTCCTCAGCAAAGCCGTGGTAAGTGGAAGTACTGAAGCCCTGTGAACTGTTTTGCAGTCAAACCAGAAGTTATGACAGGTCAGTATTATCTGGGTTAAGATAATACTTGCTTTGGATGCAAAGACAGCTCAGATTCAGAGCAAGTAGTTCAGATGCTCAAGCTGTTTCTTGCATACACGTAGCTATATTGCTTTCAGGGCTAGCGTGGGCCCAGAAACAGCGTTAACTGCTTTCGTGAGATCCTGTGCAGAAAATGACACTCTGTCAGAAACCAATTAATTTTGTCAAGAGCCAATCCAAGTGTTCAAGTATCATGGTTTTGGAAAAAGCAACATGCTGAAGATGCACCTCAGTTGTTAAACATGACAACACATTGATCCACCACGTCCTATCTAAGGTAGCAGCCACTGTCTCAATCCCACAGTCCCCAGGCACGGTAGGTTTATTATTTTGGGCACAGTATCAGACAGCCTAGCTCCACACATTCAACCCACATTGCACAAAAGTTACGAAGTCCTCCTGGCATCAGGAGAGCAAGGTGCTGGCACACGCTGCATGCAGTATGCTGTAGTACTTTGACAAGAGCTAACCTCACTAGGTCTGTCAAGTCTGGCCCTAACGGTAACTAATGGGCTCAGGCTGGTTCTTCACAAACACGTGCCTATCTGTTTCATGCTCTCCCAATGCCTCTCAATACCTGTGTTGTTTGTTCTCATTAGACTGAGCAACGCAGATTCAACTACAGCTTTTTTTTTTCCTTCTGGTTTTAAATCAGAAGGTATTTTTTGAACAAGTGTTAGGAACATTTTAAATTAGAATAAATTCTGCAGAAGAATACAGTGTATGTCCCCCACTATGGCAGAAAGTACCATTCTTCAACATCATCCGATATAACTTTGCTGAAATTAATTTTTGTAGTTTACTGGATAACACAGTTTTGGGTCTTCAGAGTTAACAGCCATAAATCTTCAAATGTTTATTTTCAACATATGATCATCATATTTAAAAAAGCAACAGCTTTAATAATTTGCTGTTTATAATGTACTCACCTTCTAACCGCAACTGATTTTGAGGTACAGTTGCTTGTTATTAAAGGTATGAGTCGTGGCACATGGGTATGCTGAAGAAAAAAAAAAAAGACAAAGCAGTTAATGACAAAAGTATTCCTGATTTTGTACTGTATTAATTAAGTCAAAAAGAATTAGTGACATAGTAACAATTGCAATCATTTACAATGCCTACTGAAACTACATGTAGAATACTATTAAATAAGAGACTGCTGCTAGCACATGACTTGATTTAGCTGTCAGAAGTCATATACGAAGGCTCAGATATAAAGTGTCCCCTCAAAGGGGTTGCAAGCTGATGTTATTTTAGTTTTGCCACAGAAAAAAAGCAATAGATGTAGCAGTCTTAAAAATCAGAGTTATGGAGCAAAAAGCAAATCAATCTGAAACTATGGGCATTCTTTTAGGGATCAATCAATACGATTAGTGCTACAAAGACCAAATTCCTTTTAATGCAAAATATGTCAATAAAGTAATAAAATCATGACATGTAATATAAGCAAGCTTACGTATATAATCTATATGGAAACACTTCACATCCTCATGGGAAAAAAAAACCCTTGAACTACCATTTAAAGTGGATAAGATAAACTACATTAAATCCAAATGCAATACTTTAATTCAGAATTAAAGCAGCCTTACTTCAGCTTATCTTAACTAACTGTAGACACAAAGTATTAACCTTTTGATTCCAAGTAAGAGTAACATGGTTCAACAAATCCATTTTCAGTTCTTTATTCCTTTCTTGATTAAACACATAACTTCTAAAACAGTCCCCAATACAGTGTGAAACTGCTGCTTATAAAAAAAACTGCTTAAAAAGCTCCTTTCTATTAAACACATAACTTCTAAAACAGTCCCCAATACAGTGTGAAACTGCAGCCTATAAAAAAACTGCTTAAAAAGTACAGTACTGAACAATTCTTAGTATCTCACGTATCATACTTTCTCCTTAGGTTATTGTTGTGGGATATAAACACACAAATCACTAAAAAAGCAGAGAGATAATTATCAGCTCTCAGAGTACTGCCAACTTCAGAATTAGGAGGGAATTAATCCAAAAATCTGGACGAGCCTTACAGTTGCATTTGTTCGTACTGTTCTAGTACAGTACTGAACAATTCTTAGTATCTCACGTATCATACTTTCTCCTTAGGTTATTGTTGTGGGATATAAACACACAAATCACTAAAAAAGCAGAGAGATAATTATCAGCTCTCAGAGTACTGCCAACTTCAGAATTAGGAGGGAATTAATCCAAAAATCTGGACGAGCCTTACAGTTGCATTTGTTCGTACTGTTCTACTTTTAAACAGGGTTTTAGGGGTTTTGTTTGTGTTTTGCATAGTTTTCAAACTGAAAAGTGGCACATGACTGCCAGAAAGGGAACAATAAGCAGTATCAGGGGAAAGAATAAAATGTTTTTACAGATGGAGAAACCTGTATGTTCCAAGTCTTTGGAGCTATTGACATTATAATTTCTAGAAAGTGTTTTTGCAAGGGAATCAAAGCCTCAGGCTTGCTTTCATTTGGCTTTAAGATTGCACATTTCATCTGTTAACCCTTTGAAGCTGTCATGATACATGCCTCCTCCCAACCCACCTTGCAGCTCAATTGCCCAACCTGAATCCCACCTCCCTCTGGAAGAGATTTTCCGCCTAAATGCCATCTCATCATGACACGCCCTCCCCCCACTTTTTTTTTTTTTTTTCCAAATTGGTTTCCTGATTTACTAGGAGTCAAGAAAGAGAAATCAGACTACAGCATAAAAACTATCTGGAGAAGAAATATGAAATCCAAGAAAGGGGCAAAGATGAGATGGAGCTCTTCAAGATCACTGGTATAATACAGCCTCTCTCTTTTTACGTACACTCACTCCCACAGCAATTAGATACTAAAGCACCAGGATCTGAACTGGCTGTCAGTGGATTCTGGTAGGAGTTTTTGAGCAAAACGCTGACTCCAAAAGCTGTAATGGCTTGGGCTCTAAATATGCAACTGATCACACACTCCCTGACCAAATCTCATTTAATCTAAAGGATAGAAGTCCAAAGGAGAGTGGGACTGCATTTAGTTTGACTGATACTTATTTCTTTCTTTTTCCACTGAAACCTGAATTTTCTGTCAGAACACCTTGCATGAGCCATTTATTGGTTGGGTATTTGAACACTATGGATAGGGTTTTCTCGCTTCTATGCCTCCAATCTAGGATTTAAGTTACAGCTAAGAATAACAGAAGTTTAAACAAAATCAGGGCAGCTGTAGCCAACTTGTCTTCAACTGAACTGAACCAATAAAGCCAATTTAATGTAATCGGTGAATTTTTATTTCATGCTGCTTTTCTGGTGCTTGATTTAGCTCCTGTAAACAACAAGATAGGGTTAGTTTCTCACATGCCTGAGCTTGTCTAATACTACTGCAAATGGTATTCTTCTCTTACAACTTTAATCATCCTGTGTAAGGTGTATTCCTTCCTCCACTCTCAACTCTGTGCCATTAGCCATCTCACAGTACAATGTAAGAGTCTGGGGAAAAAATGCCAATGGTTCTTAGCCCAAGTGCTGACGCAAAGGTAATGCAGAAGTCTCAGAGCACATTCTCAGAGGCATGGTTAGACAGAATAAGTACAGATTCCAAAACATACTGAGGATGGCAATAAAAGGTGTGAGTGATTAAACCACTTAGGTTTCCAACAACTTACAAAATTAAAACCACGGATGAGATCACAGTGAATAGCAGTAAGTGCCTAGCATTAAGAACACCGCAGCTTTTAATGTAGAAACTACAGGCAACCTCCCACTTCTATCTGAAACACAAAATTATCAGTACAAGTCCCAAAAATCTAGCTAAATATCTTGCCTCAGACACCAGTCAGTAGCAAATGCGTAAGGAAAAGACAATAAAAAAACCAGCTAGTATACAGCATTCCCCTCTTCTATGTGCTATAGCTTTAAGGACTCAAAGTACTTAAACCCAAGGATATCTCTATTGGGCTCTTCTTCCATGAACTTGTGCTTTCTGAACTGATCCACGTATGTGGATCAATATTTTATCATTAACTCCACAGTTCCATTTTTTTTTTTAATATGCTTTTTTTTTTTTTGGTAAAAAGAAATAGTCTTGTTTTTTAAAAAAATAGCTCCACAGTTTTTTTTTAATATGCTTTTTTTTTTTTGGTAAAAAGAAATAGTCTTGTTTCTTGTTTAAATCTTATTAGGCTCTCAACTACTAGCTTAACTTTGTCTTCTCCAAAAAGGCAGTTAAACGCAGTTAACCTTTGAAATACACTTGCCTTTTTACAATTAACACATTACAAAAAAATCATGGAAACAGACTTGCTTTTCACACCTATTCCTCCATCTTTACAATGGTAATGCTGCCAACTGGTTTCAATGATAAATAGTATTTGTCCATCTGTGAGAAAAATTACTTCTCCATGAAAGAATGATTTATAATCCTGTATTTCAGAATTGTTATTATCTCTGCTAAGAGCCACTACCTGAATATTCCCAGCAAGCAAAGTGAGAGAGGAACACCTACCCGAATAATGAATCTAATGGCTGCGCACCCAGAAGTTGCCATCACTTTGGCGCTGTTGGGAACCAGATTAAAAAGAGTAGGCACAATAGCTTCAGCGCCATGATCAAACTTGTTTCCCAAAACAGTTGAAAGATGGCTATTTAGGAAAAAGAAATAAAACTTGTTAACAAAAATTAAT
Organism: Aptenodytes forsteri; assembly: GCF_000699145.1. Taxonomy (NCBI): domain Eukaryota; kingdom Metazoa; phylum Chordata; class Aves; order Sphenisciformes; family Spheniscidae; genus Aptenodytes; species Aptenodytes forsteri. The sequence continues at coordinate 300,417 of NW_008794545.1, forward strand.
TTCTTAGTCTTAAAATAACAAAGTTCATTGTACATTTTAAAGATTTATCTTTCCAAACAACAGAATTTCTTAATTTCATGACTTCCAAGTCCTTGCCTCATTAGAAATGCAGGACTTGCACAACATTTTTGTCAGTTGGCAGACACATTAAAGGTTGAACACTAATAACTTTATTTCATAATGAAAAACAAATACCACAATTTGAAAGGCTAAAATTCTCATATCCACATAAAGTATCATAGTATTTCTGCTTTTTAACACACTTTGAGAGTATATGATTTCCATAGGATTTTAGACTTATTGTTCAAGATTTTTTCCCTTTTGAATGCAGAACGAGGACATTTACACAGTACTTTTTACGCTACTCCTGACTTCAGGTTAGGAAAAGTTAGCATTATTTTCTCAAAGCCTGAGTTTCCCTAGCAAGGACAGTTGTATGCTCCAACAGGTCCCCAAGATCTGTTCAATCAGGAAACCAGAAGAGCAAGGGTGAACTCTAGGGCGTATCTGTTCCACATGGCCACTGAAAATCAGTGGTTACATTAATGGCTTTCCAGAGGAAAAAAAAAAAAGCCATGGAAAACATGGAAGTGGGAAAGACTGCTCTGGCGTAAAAATAAGGCTTTCCCCCCCCCTTGAATTTAATGAGAGTGCCCAAGATGATGAGGATGAAGATCTTATTTCCGTTAAGCCACAGCTTCTAAAATTATCATGGACGTGAAAGATATTACCTCACCGAAAATACAGTGTTTTACTGAAGCTTCCACTTGGGTTTTATCTTTTTAAGTTGCATCTCAGACAATTCAACAGTCAAGCAGAAGGGCTCAAAACACTACAGGGCAGCTCACTTTGTTATTACGAGTAGTCACAGTAAAGTCCTGTGCCAATCACCCAAGTATAAGTGCTCCTAAGACTAGCCCCCAATATTATAGTAGTACTTACAGCAGTTTGTATTAACTTGCACTAAGTACTCAGTGTAATGATGGTAACTTGTTCTTCACATACAATGTTACAGGATTATCAACCATGTATATTGCCTAAAAGAACAAATTCCTTTACATGTTTCTTTTTCTCTACGGCTTCAGATGCTGACTTGACTCTATCAGTCATAGTGTACAGCAGTCCAACAAGGCAATCTTTCCTGCAACACTGATAAAGCATTTTTAAGTTTAATTCATGCTAAAATCTAGCAATGTACACAAACGCACATAAACTATACTTACGCTACAGTAATGCATGCTTCTCTAACCACCTGGGATCTGAGATCCTTGGCTGACAGCTTGAAAGCACCATCCAACAACCGTAAATGCTGGAAAAATCCATCATACTGTGCAGCTCCAGCAACAAGCAATGACCGAACTTTCTTCAGCTAAAAAATTTAAGGTATTTAGTTTAGGAAACTACCAATATGCATTTCAAAATAAAAAAGTAACAACTTCATTGCAACAATGTACGTAGGCATGTCTTTAAAGAAAAGCATCATTTTGAAATATATGGTAGTAATTTAAAAAACTGTAAAAAAAAATCTATTACTTAAATTCTAGAGCAAAAAAGTCTCAGATCCCAGTCTACAAATATACAAACACATAACTCTGTTCACACACCTGTTCCCAAACACTAAGATGCCATAAACCTGGTAAAAAATATAAATGCTACATACACACAAACATTTTAATCCTGCAAGTGGAACTTACCATAGCCACACATAAGAGGTACTAACGCTAGCAGTTTATCTGCAAAATATGTAATTTTGCATAAATGCTAACTGAAACATACACAATGGCTTTTAGAAAAGCTTCCACTTAAATGTCAGCATAAAGGTATTTCGGCCTTTTTAAAATACTTGCTCAAACTTATTTGGTATATGGAAATTCAATGTTTAAAAATTAAAATGAAAAATTCTTTGATTATCTGGAGTGTAATTACTTTAAGAAAAAACACTTTAAAATATCTAGCTGCCTGTGCTTTATGAAATACACCCAAACCTGAAACCAGATAAAAAGTTTACCGCATTAGTTCGTTGATCCCAGTCATGTTTATCATCTGAGAGAATTTCCCTGATTTTGTTCAACGTTTCTTCAAGTTCTCGACTAGAATAGATCTGAAGTATTAAAAAAACAGAAAATTTATACTGTTAATATCCCAGGTAACCCAATGAAGGAAAATAGCTTGAGAAGACTGAAAATACAATTATAATTCTGAAATCTTGCCCCAAAAGTTCCAGAGAACTGTATAAGAGGTATAAATGGACATTTTAAGGCAAATCGTTGAGGCTATCACTGAGTAGTGAATATTCATTAAAAGAAAAGCTGAAGAATCAACATTTTCCTCAAGATTTCACCTTTCACCTTTGTTATGATCTAATCATATCTAGAATTTCATTAACTCCATTTAAAAAAAATATAATTCAATACGAGCAGAGGTTTTAGATAATCTGTTGCAATGCTACTGCAATTCAATTTCATTTTCATACCCATTATTACAACGATACTCAACCAACAGATTTTAACCCAATGCAACTCTTTTGGGGCAGGGACTCTCTTCCGCATTACAAGAGTGCATGGCTCTACGAGGGCCTAACTGGGCTGCTAGTCAACACTAAAATGAAAAATTTGTCTGAAAAAATAAATTAAAAACTTCAATAGCTTCTATATGTATTACTACTACAAGCCTATCATTTATTAACTTACGCAGTCAGTAAATAAATGTAAGGAGCAGCCTCCAGTCAGAGTTCTCTATTATCTACACAGCAACTCCAGCAAAATTGAAGCCTGACAAATCTAATCATACATCAGTCACTATTTGGTAATACATGAATTAATGCATTTATCAATCACTGTACACGTAAAACAGTGGATTTCTAAAGAAAATAAAAAAAGTAGTCATGAAAACATATTATTAACATCAGAAATAAAATTACTTCCTTTCTATTCTCCTAGACATAAGCCACAGGACACTCTCTTCTGCTTCCACTGAACATGCAAAATTTAAAGGCCTTCCTCCCCCTCCCCCCCTCCCCCCGATTGAGAACAAGTTGAAGAGGATATGAAGCAAATTACTGACCAGAAACTTGATCTGGCCAGAATTTTTTCAAAAACCGATTTTCAGCTAAAGACTTCCAATTTTTTGGATCAAAACTTGTTTACATAAACACATTGGGCTAAACTGAGTTGCCCATACACAGGCATCTGGTGCCATCTGAGATACATCCAAGACATCCACATGGTGCTGGTAGATACGATTCAGGACTTCAAGGAAACTCATACCCTTCTAGAGTGAAAGCTGGAGGCCAGCATGATAGCTTACGTAGCACCTAAACAGTAGTACCTGATGTTCCCTCTATTTAAGTAAGCCATAAGACAGGCCACTCTCTTCTGCTTCCACTGAACATGCAAAATTTAAAGGCCTTCCTCCCCCCCCCCCCCCCACGATTGAGAACAAGTTGAAGAGGATATGAAGCAAATTACTGACCAGAAACTTGATCTGGCCAGAATTTTTTCAAAAACCGATTTTCAGCTAAAGACTTCCAATTTTTTGGATCAAAACTTGTTTACATAAACACATTGGGCTAAACTGAGTTGCCCATACACAGGCATCTGGTGCCATCTGAGATACATCCAAGACATCCACATGGTGCTGGTAGATACGATTCAGGACTGCAAATTACTGACCAGAAACTTGATCTGGCCAGAATTTTTTCAAAAACCGATTTTCAGCTAAAGACTTCCAATTTTTTGGATCAAAACTTGTTTACATAAACACATTGGGCTAAACTGAGTTGCCCATACACAGGCATCTGGTGCCATCTGAGATACATCCAAGACATCCACATGGTGCTGGTAGATACGATTCAGGACTTCAAGGAAACTCATACCCTTCTAGAGTGAAAGCTGGAGGCCAGCATGATAGCTTACGTAGCACCTAAACAGTAGTACCTGATGTTCCCTCTATTTAAGTCCAAGACATAACTTTTTATGTGCAAGAGCACAGAGCATGAAACAAGGACCAATGGTTAGGACATCTTGCTTTGCATTAATTGAAGAGCTTTGACACTGGTCTCTTGAACACACTGTTCTGCATGTATATATGCATCTTTTCTTTTATTGTAAAAAGATTTAGGAACATCTTTCTGTTCTACAGTTAAGCTGAATGCATATTTTCTACAAAATACCTTATTTTCCTGGGCAACTTGAAATTACCACAAAAGTTATTCCAAATACAGTCTAGTTTTCCAGTTTCCTGAGCATATCAAATGAATTTAACTTACAGTAGACATGGGACCTTGATTCTATTGACATCTACTTTTGTTCCAATGCTTTAACAGAACATGGTTATAGAGGCCTCTACATTTCATGCTGGAATACTGACGAGGTGGAAAACATCCATGCCCTAAAACACCTGCACATCTGGTTTGTAGGATAAACAGGATAGGAATCACTTCAGAAACAGACAAATTAGTACACCCAGGCCAGCTTCACTATCATGCAGAAAACAATTTCTGAATATGCTTTACCAACAAAATTGAAATTTTTATTACCCCACAGCTGTACAGTAAGCTTTTCCAGGGTACACTGTGGAAGCAGCTTTGCAGTTCTATACAGAGGACATGACTGCATCAATAAAAAATAAAAGGCTGTTCCTCATGATTACTGTTTTCTTCCTCATTAGAAGTCAATAAACATCTGATGCATAACTTATTTAAAAAGAGTAAATGATTTAATGAAAACAGTGGGTCCAAGCGTAACAGACTTTCTACTCCACTGCCCACAAAATGGAATATGAGTTTTGTATCACTGTTTTAATATACTTGTGTATACTGGTAGTGTATAATACTTGTTACACCACACTATTTTAGTCTAACACTAATTCTATAGGTACCATACTATTAAGAATAAATATTATGTTTGTCTAAGTAAGCATCTTTATCAAATTAAATTTCCATTATCAAAGAAAATTCTTATTTTCCTTTTAAAAGTGGAAGGGAGTAGCCACTGGTTAACTAAAGATGTAATTTCACATTACGGTGACCCTAATGCCATCAGAATTGGTGACACCATTCAACCTCCTCAGACTCCCCCTTCACCATCACCCACCTTGCCCTGTCTCCTTCCCAATTCAGGGTTTTAACAGATAAAAAGCTAGCCCTACAAGAGGAAAGGGAAAAATTTCTCTGCCAACTCAGCAGCCTATGCCAACTTATCACAAAGAAGTGAAGTGCAACAACAAGGGAAGCAGGATCATGCCTTTTGGTGGCAGATAACTGAGTTCTGTCTAGTGCACGCTCAAAACTTCATCTGAGGTTCTGGTCAAGGTACAAATACCTTTTGTAAGCTGTCTCATTGAGTAGATCCTCAAAAATGGGACATTTCTTGTTGTCAGCTATGTGTTATCAGAGACCATGTGCTGTAGGTACTGCTATAGGACTAAAACATGTTAAGCAATACACAAGCACAAAAGCAACATGTACGATAGGTTTATGTCTGCCCTACTTGCATGCCTAGACGAAGAATTTAATTTTTTCTTTAATTACCTGGCACAAACAGAATTGGATCTATGCAATTTCTGCTATTTAAATTGGCATTGTAATAATGAATTTAGTAAATGGCATAATTTTATCTTGTCATGAAATTAAAACTGTAATTCCACTGAAAAACCCCAAATTGTCAAGGTTGTCCATACCTATATGAGCTTCAGAGGAATAAAAGGTCATATTTTAATAATTTCTTTTCTCCCTGCCCTTGATTAATTATGCTTTTAGAAGGCCAAGATGAAATTCTGTGTTCAGTCAATGCAATAATACATTTTTTTATTCATAAGTTCCCACACCAGACTTTTATAACAACAATTAAATTCGTTTTGAAACAAATTGTAGCTATTAATGGGAGTTACTCCTAATAACCTGAACACAGAATTTTCTTCAATTTAAGCAAAAGCAAATAAACAAGAGTTCTAAAAACATTATGGTTGTAATCTTAAATTTGAAGGCACAATCCTCTCACCACAGTATTTCTCTTTTTGGCACACAGATCCATCAGACCATATCTCAAAATCACCCATCTTCTTCATAAACTGCTGCACATTAGATGGCAACACACACACATCCTTAAAGTTAAATGCAACATCAAAGACAGAAAAATTAAAAGCTCAGACACAAATAAGAGTAATAACTATACAGAGGGAAAGTATATCCAATATGGGGATTACAAATTAGATATGAGTAAACAATATGAGATTCCTAAAAAAAATTAATGATGAGCAGTCATCGAAACAGGTTACTGGAAAGGCAGATCCACCATTGGAGGCTTTTAAGAATGAGTTAAACATACATACACCATAAGTAACCTCAAATTTACTTGATTAATCCAGATGCACTTAATCTTGATTCAGAATTGGATCCGTTTTTCCATAATATAGTTCCCTTCCTTACTTTCACTGAAGCCACTACTAAAACCCACAAATGTCATGAAAACAGAAAGACAGAGGAATGAGCCCAATAACGTACAAACAACTCCCTCTCCCCATTCTAACAAGTTTCCTTTGCTTTTAGAATAACCTGGCAAATTACAGGTCATAAACATTCTTTCTTCACAGGATCTAGCACAGAAAATTCTCTCTTCCTTAGTTATTAGCATGGTCTCAGAACACAGGATCTGCCTTTTTTTTGGAAAGATCAGAGATTGTCCACAACCAGAAGCATGAAGTTGGACAGCAGGAAGTCAGTATTCCTAAGGATACAAAAAAAAAACCAACCCCCCCTTTTTTTTTTTTGCCTGGTCAGCAAGTCTTTCTTACATTCTCATCCATGAAACAAATAGGTTATTTTGAAGTCAGTTAGACATTTCTCCCCTGCATCCTCACCTCAACTCGGATGAGATTAGTAAAGACAAGCGGGTCTTTCTCCTCCACCTCTTGCAGTTTAGGAATGACCTACCTTCCTAGGTCATCCAGCAGTCAGACAGAAAATCACATGCACTCAATGACATACGCACACATGTGTATGTGTGTGTGCCCCACTTTTGTTCTTCCAATGTTATTAACCAGCTTGAGTGATTAGAGAACTCTGCTTGAGACTGCAAATATTAAGGCATCGAACTACAGGCAGCACATTTTCTGTGCTGTGGAATATGGCTCTGTTGAACATAATGGGGATAAATAATATTAAGAGTTCCATGTTTTTGCCCTCTAAAGAATACTTAGCACACTTTGGAGAGGCAGAGAAACATAAAGCTCTTAAGAGTGCAAGACAAAGATTTCCTCAGTGTGACAGGAACCATGGAGATAAAGTGTTCCTTCATAAAAGCAGACAGTATTTCTGCCTACAGAAGGAGATCTGACAAATAACTACACTATCATCCTGGAAAACAGAAATAGAACAAAAGTACATATCAAGAAAAGGGAGTCATACAAAATCCTTCTGGTGTTTGGGAACTGAGTTTTTTCGTTGCCTTCCACACCTCAGCTGCTCAAGGAAAACTTACTCAAAATAGGTCTAGGAAGATACAAGCATGTTAAATGACTCAAGTGCCAAGTATGTGCGATTCCCACATTTGAAGAACAGAAATCAAAATCTGATCTTTCAACTAAGAACTCAGAATCCAACAGGTTCGTTAGTATTCAAATAAGGCACTAGATTTTTTCCAAGTATTGCTAGAGATGAGAACGTGTATGTCAGATGCATCGTTACAATTCAGACACATTTGAAAATACAATTCTTGGTTTTTTAAGTTATTTGCCTGTATTATTAGTACTTGGATTATCCCAGGAAATTGCAGTCCTAAATTTTCCAAACGTTATGGAAATCTTTTTCTCATTAAAATTAAAACATACAATTATTTTCAGTAGCTCCCTGGAAAAGAATAAGAAAAGCAATAATGGATTTTAGCTGAAACACAATGTGATAATAATTAGTAGGACAGTAAAGAAAAGGTAAGTTTTTTGTAAATAACTGGAAAAAGTAAAGAGCTTTCCATGGAGATTGTAAATTCAGAAAGAAGGAAAAATAATGAACACTTGCTTAGGAGACTGTAAATTTAAAGAGTTTTAAAAGTAGGCTAACACACAGTATTGCAAATATCGTATTTCTGAAAACAAACATGAGTATACACAGCATCTTACCTGTACAGTAGGAACATCTGTAAATGCCTTAATAAAATCATCCTCATCCACAGCTCCAGCTCCTCCTTCTTTAGAGGAACCTACATAAATGTAAAATACTGTTAAATAGTATGTAATGTACATCAAAGTTTTCAAACTGACATAAGCATCTTTCACAATACCTATTTTCAAACATTCAATATAACTTACAAAAAAATCCTGAACATTCATCACATGTAAAATTGCAAGACCTTGAACTCTGATATCACCACGAATAATACAAACGTTAAACTTCTTTTTCTTCAACAATTCTGAGCAGTTTCCAATTTGACAAAGTTATGGTTTCATTTTATTATTTTTATTTTTGTGTTTAATTGGAAACATGTTTAGTGCAACAATCCTCTAGTAGCTGTTTGCATAGAGTTCTGAGACCTGCATCCTGATAATACAAATGTTCCCAAATAAAGCATAGAATTTCAAATCAAGCAAGAGTTATTTGTCATTAAATGGAATTCCTCTGGATGAATTTTCACCTTAACACACACGCCACAAGCAATCAGCCCTGGAATGCATAGTAGCCCTACATGATTCATTTACCTTGTGCTTCCCAGTATTCTCATGCGGAGCTAAGAAGCGTGAAGTGCATTTCTCAGTCTCAAAGCTCCATAAACTTCAACAAAGAAAGCAAGGACATGGTGAAGGGAATGTTGTGTTGGAGCAAAATCTGAACTCCACTGACTGGCGGACTCATTCTCAGAGCACTCATCCCCATGGGTGTTCCACAGTGGGGCTTCCAGGATTATATCACCTGGAGGAAGCTCCCAAGAACCTTCCAGACACATTACTAAAAAACTATCACACCAAAAATGTTTTCTCTCCAAAAGTTTCCATGACAGCTATGCAAGTAGTAGGGCAGTTACGTCTGTGCAAGGTAAATAATGGAACTATTCTCACATAACAGGCAAAGATGCCCCAAATCCCAAGCAAAAGGATCAGGGAAGAATACTAACAGGTAACCTGCGCATTTCACACTGGCATATGGTTGCCAAATTTCATGAAAATCTTGGGTAGAAACTAAGGCAACTCTAAAAAAGAAAATAATTTGAAAACAGCATCTGGGGTTTTCATTTTCTTGCAAATACTAGGGTTACCAAGAAAGCCCTTTTTTTAAAGGAATGAACTCAAGTTTGCTATCAAATCAAAGCACAAGGTCATCAGATCCAGGCTGCACTACAAGCCTAAAACTCCAAGTACAAGGTGAAGCTTGGCAGAATCCTTAAGGATCTTCAGTAACTGAATCAGGCAGATAATATGACAAGACAGGTTAACTGCATGGAGACAATCAGTACAGTAGAACATTTCCTTCCGGGGGGGGGGGAATCATCTCTTGCAGCAAATGAGCACTCAGGAACAAGGGTCTTGTCTCAACTCTTTCAGAGTGAGGCCAACAGGATAGATGGCAGAATGTCCTCCCTAACTTGTAGAGCCCAGCTGAAACAGAGGCATCAGGCAGAGAAGACATGTATTTTACTAACTACAGAACAAATAAAAAACATAAGGAAAAAGCAGTTAAGGCTGAGTGGTCAACTGAAACAAAAAACTAGGACTTCTTGAGAAATGAAACTCTTGGTGGCTGCACTCTTCAAAAATGTTTCATGGTTTACAGTCCCTGATCTCCTATTTATAGTGCAGGGAATTGGGTCTGCTGTGTTTGTATACTTGTGCAGTTTGGAAACATGAGGGTCCAATACCACTACAAATTTGATGGCAAACTTATTAGATCTCAACTCCTCTATGCAGAACAAGATCTCTCTCGTGCCTTTGTGGCTGCTTAGTGTAAAAACACTGAAGTGATATCTAGCAAAATTTGGACATGGTGCTTGCAGTATGATATAGGAACATCCAACAAATTTTAACAGCCTAGGCTCAAGGATGTTGTAAAGAGATGCTGTACATAACACACTTCTACATATGTATCTCCAACACCATCTGTCATAAGTGCCAATGGCAGCCAGAAGGGAAAGAATAAATTATAATCGCCTATTTCCTCTCCCTCCAGTCAGTAGAGGGAACAAGTCCTTCCACAAAGAGAATGAGTACCTGACTGGCTAAGAAAAGGAAGAGGGAAAGATCCCGTTTACACCCAGAACACACCCTTCTGCCACACAAACTTGTACAGCTCCTAAAAGGGAGGATGCCTTGGTCAGAGCAGAATTTCGCAGAAAGAAACCTTGAAAAGAAAGAATTTGGCACAGAGGCACCATGCTAAACTAGGTGGTACAAACAGCCACCTGGATGCTCAATTCATAACCTCATTTGTCCCTCCCGAAATACTTCAACATTTAAGAAAGTCTCATAGTACCAAAATAATCACAATCAATATGCAGTATGTACTCAGGAAAAGTAATGGAAAAGAAATCTTAAGTAGCCAAAAGGTTACCAGAAAAAACTAATTTTTAAAGGTTAAAACATAGTTTTCATATGGTCAAAGAACTTCCCTCTTACAATGTTTAAAATATAAATAGTTCATAAAAGGTTTCTGTTCTTATCAAAATTGTTTTAATCAAAGCTAACCCATTGTGTTAGTCACAACACAGTAAGCCCCTACAAAGCTCCTACACGTTTCTTTGCAACCTGATAAAATATTAAGACCACAGTGACCCCGTGACACTAGAGGCAAAAAAAACCTCCCTGCAATTAACAGTTTATACAAGTCTTGTGTTATTATTCAGTTACATAAATACCCAAACACCACCGTTAAAGCAGGGAAAAAAGTACTTTGCTTTCCCATCCATTACTTACCAATTTTCTGCCAAGGGAATAAACTTACAGAAATCAAACATTAAAAATTGATACACAGGTCATGAACATAAAAACATTGAAAAAGTTTGGATTTTAAGCATTCATAGTGCACTCCAGTACATTATAAAGTAAAGGTTAAAAGGGGATGAAGTTGCCTTTGCTAAATAAATAGATGTTGTCATCTTTAGCCTGCCTTAAAGTATCACTTTTAAAATCAGAAAAGAGCATTGACTACATGACAGATTTTCTAGCACCTTAACATCATCCAATAACGCATCCTGAGGAATAAGAGAAAATCTTTTATCTAAGGAATATAAATTTATTACTTTAAAGAGAAAAAGAGGAAGGACAGACTACTATTTAAAATCCATTTGACATAGTCCAGGCACACAGCATTTCCCACCTTCCCCAGTCTCAACAACTAGTCCACTTCTACAGACCACTTTTCTTTGAAATTAATACTCCCAGAAAATTGTTTTATTGCCTCTTTGCCTGGTAATAAAAAAAGGTTATGTGTTTCTTTTGGCAGGTGACAGTTTTTTTTAAAGTTGTCTCTAAAAGCACATTCACTTCTAGTTCACGAATCTTTCTCCTCCTCAACTGCATGATCACATATGCATACCAAAATAAAGTGTGAAGTAACTGTCTTCTCTTTGTATTGTATACAAGTCAAAAGTCTATACTGCACAAGGAGGAAAAATATTGTTCAGCCTTTCCGTTCCCTTCCCAATCTCTTTGTACGTGTGTTTACCAATTCTGTTTACTAAGTCAATGTTTCTGTGGAGACTAACCAAAAAATGACAGAACTCAACGCACTGTTTCCCAATTCAGAAGTCTTTTACTATGCTAACAAGATACATAAGTCACATACATGCAGATGCCTTCAAAGAACTTCTCATGCTTTTGTAAGGCTTGACTCTCCTCCACAAAAGCCACAGAAGAGCTTTACAAAATTCTCATTTCAGTACTGCCTACAGACTGAAAATTGACATATCTGACAGAGCACACATATTTTGATAAGCTGTGTTGTTGCTTACCTTCTCAGACCAAGCTGTGATTATAAATTTCTTAGAAGTATCTCCCGAGTGTTAATGCCTTCCACTGAATAATGCATGTTCTTAACCTTACCCATAGAACACACAATCCTTTGACCACATACAGACAAGTTCAACTACTGCATTCCTAATGGCAAGGACACTATAAACAATTCTAAAGGGCTGTAACCCCACTGCATTTAACGTCTTTAAGCGCTCAGCAGACAACTAAAATCCAGAGCCTAATCAACTGGCTTTTTCCTCAATGAGTGCAATTTACATTACCCTACCTTTGGACTCAGACCACTGAATCCAACTGGGCCTCTCTCAGCTGAGACCCAGAAGAGAAATGCACCCGAAAGAGAGGGAGAATAATCCATACAAGACATTTATCTACATTATTTGTTAGTTTTTATTCATAACCTTTACTTATTCTTGTCCTTCAAGCACCCTGCTTAGACAGACTCACAGAGACACCTTCAAGTCTATGTTACACTTCAGGAAGCTGGCGAGAATCTACCAAACGTAACAAGCAGACTTGATATGGAAGTAAATTACAGCAGCTGAAGCACCTCTGAGTTTTATGGTGGGGTTGTGGTTTTGTTTGGTTGTTTTTCGTTTTGTTGTTTTTTTTAAAAAACTTAAGTTCAATGAGTCTGTGGATGGAGACAAAGGAAACAAACACCTTACTTCCTGCAGACTACTAAGAGAAGTGACATTCGTAAGTTAAATTTAACAATTTCTAACATTTTGTGAGACCCTAGGCGTCCTTTTTTTGAAGAAAGTTTTTTCCAGTCACAAGGCTTTGAGTTCAGCATTGTGAATAGCTCAACACCAGCAAGGGTACTGTATGCAAGCGAAGAAATTACCCAGTCTTTTGCAGAATCAGTTTTCTCACCCAGGAATTAATTCCTGCGGTTGAATTCTTCCCCCTCTTCTGAATGAAACATCTGAAATCTTTCCATCATACCACAACAGCTTTGGACTGCTCACTTGCTCTACCACCTTGATGATCTCCCCACTAGTATCTACAAAGCTGTGCATGATGGGATGACAAAACAACAGGGCAACACTATATGGGAGAAGAAAGATACCATGAGTGTGATACTGGACTGGTATGTTTGTTTTGAAACAAAGAACTGTTTAATCAATGATGCTTAACTGTTTAATAAAGCATACAAGCACTGGTCTAAAAATAAAAAATTGCTCAACTTGTATTTGGTAGCCACTCTTTACTAGTCTGATTCAGCTTTTTCTACTTCTGTGGGTCTTTTGACTAAAATTTCAAAACAAAAATTTCCCTGTGAAAAAAAGGGAATTTCAAAACCGGTACAGAAACTTAGGAGTAACACAAACTCTAAAACTTAGTTTCATTTTTTGTTCTTAAATGCTTTTCTCAACACACTTCCCTATAAAAAATTCGTAACTATTTTCTGATACAATGCACATCACAAATTAAGTGTTAGTAAACTTTGAAAAGAATACTGTTATACAAATGTCTTTTATCCCCCAGAATTCTCTAACTGCACGCAGTAACAGTATCTTACTGAGAAACACATCTAGAGTAAGATGTTGTGGATTACAATTTTTTTTTTTTTTGAAAGAAACAAAAAAACCTAACCCTAAAGCTATACCCACATCTCAACTAATTCAAAAGCTTCGCTTCTTACCTACCAGACACTGAAGCAGAAGTAAAAGATGCAGATCATTCCGGATTAAAAAAAAAAAAAAAAAAAAAAAAAATTTTACCCTTTTTACCCTTTTGGTTTTGCAGGATAATAAACAATCAGCTGTAAATTAGGAACTGACAGCAGCTTTAGCTCAGCATAGGAGAAGTGGACAGGATAAGCTCAAGTACTTACTCAGCTTTTTGTATAATAGGTTGACCAGCAACTACCACTCAACTCCTACTGACCTCCCCCATTCTAGCACTAGTACAGCTGAACAGTAAATCACAACGGGGAGTGGCTAAGCTGAGAATAAAATAAACTGGCCAAGAAGAATGGTTTCAATGAGGCAAGTTCCCTGGCCTGCTTCACTGCGGGGCTATATAAACACTGTGCTAGCACAATCCAATGGATGACTTGGGATACGAATGAGTTAGTGGAGATAGGGAAGGAAATTACTCCAGGCAGCTTAAACAGTATGGCTGCTGAAAGCCTAAGTATAGGCTGAAGGGAGTACAGCAATACTCAAACAAAATGAACTCAAGCAAGGACAAGTGCAAAGGCAACCTAGTGGAATGGACAGCCTATCTCACTAAATGCAAGGGGGGGATGGAATCTAAAGAAAGTGTTGATACCAAAAAAAAAGGGGCAAATGTACCCACACAAGCTACAAATAAATTAATAGATTACAGCAACCAATTTTTGGAATCCCTATCAATGACAAAGACAAAATCTAATTGTTTGTGAACAGAGTTCTTTAGCACAGTACTTGCAATGGACAGAGATCGTGCACAAATTCAAACAGAAATTCTGTTCCCAGTCCTAGTGGACAGATGTTGCAAAGGTCATATTTAATTCTTTCTTTGAATATACCTTCTGCTGTTTGTTAAGTCTCCGAAACTAGGATTTTTCCTGAATCTTCTGTAGCTCTCGGAGAGTCTTTGCAAAATCTATTTATTTATCCTTAGATTAGCCCTTATTACTATTTGATAAAACTGACAGCTTGCTCTTAAAACGGTATCTGTTGGGAGGGGAGGAAGTTACCAGTGCTTCATGATCTGAATTACCACCTCTGAGATAGGAAAGGTGAATTTTGAGATGATGATTCTGATAAAGCCCTGTGTATGGACTGAATTTGAGTGGCTCAGTAAGGAATCTCTTTATCTTTCCAGGTATCATAAGATTACTGCTGTAGTTAATAAAACATTCCAGAATAACATTTTCTTATGCACTTTTCACAATTCTGCTTCTGGAAAACATGAACCAAATGTTTGGAAAACATAGCTGAAGATTGAGCATCTCTGAAAATTCCCTTCATGTTTTAAATTATTGGGTCATCTAAAGCAATTTGATATACTGTATACACACACCTTGACACATTAGCAGAATACAGGAAACTGGTGGTCTTACCTCAATTCTGTCAATGTTCTAAATGTTCTTATTTCCATGTTTGAAAGACTGATCTTTGGATTTTAATCGAAAAACTTGAATAAAAAAACTCCTATAAGACAAGCAAAGAACTATTCTTCATTCTCAAATATCTGGATAAAGCACGAAGGTGTTGTTTCATCAGGTGACTAAGAGTCACTGAGTATAGATACCTTCAGCTTGCCTGCTTAAGTTAGGAAAACATCTGAGAGCAACAAAGAAATAGCACTTGCTCTAATAAAAAACACTTTGATCAACATTAGACAAGGTGGATTTTTTTGCAAACAAGGCAGATTTACTTGGACATAGTTACACTGGTAAATCCTCTAGGATAGATACAATTAGACTAATTTAAATAAAATTATGTTAGTGTAATAACTTGTACCAAGTTCCACTCACAGCATAAATTGTATCAGCCAATGCATAATTCTCCTGGTGTAACTGTTAGCATCACTTACTGGCTTTGCTATACAAGTTAAGAAGCAGATCACGCTGCTAACTGCCACAGCTCTACCAATAAAACTTACGGGAAGACCAAACCACGAAAAGCTGTAGGGATCTTAGTTTATACAAAAATTTTAATCAGCAGAAATCCAGCTGCCTTGTGTCTGTTTTCTGAGGGGAAAAAAAACCAAACACAATTGCATCTGGAAACAAATAACTCGCCATCCTCAGAAACCTCTCTGCTATTATAAACTTGTCTGTATTCCTAGTGCTTTTGCAAACACACGCCTTGCCTACCAGAGAAACCTCACAAATAAAACATAGGAAACCATTGGGAGATTACCTTACTGGGTTGCCCAACACATCTGTCTGACGGCAGTTATTACCTGCATAGAGGGGAGAGAGGAGGGAGGAGCGGAACAGCAGAAGGAACATGTACCAGTCTCTTAGGCCATTGCAGTTCATGATTTATTAACTTAAGCTAAAATGCCTTTGACTTAAACTGAACTGCCTTTGACAAAGTCACTGGGCAGACAACTAGGATCAGTAAACTATTCAGTTGTTCCAACACAAGTCACCAGAGTTTTTTGAAATAAAATTCAGAAATAAAATATATTTTTAAATCATCAGATACAACACTAAACCCAAATAAGCCCTTTTTTTTTTTTGCAGAACCTTAACTGACAAAGCCTTCACGTTGTTTTAAACCAGCTTAGAAGACAATTCAAGTTATAACCAAGTGACTTAGCAGAATAGAAAAGCCTTTGCTAGAAAGCCCACTTTAAGGAAACTGACAGATGAATTCTGTCATGTTCAGCCCCAGTGACTGACATCCATTGTGAACTGACTTGTCCACCTCACCTCCTCCAATGCCAAAAGTCATTGTCCCTGAGGCACCCGGAAAGTCATTCAAGCTGAAACAGCTGCACAAACTGAACAAAATAGCAAAATACCTTCAAATACCTTCATAATACCTTCTATTCCTTACTTTATCTGCCTACGTTAGAAACTTGGCGAACATGGTTAGAGAACTTCCCCGGAGATCCCACCTGTATCATGCCTGGTTCATTAAAACATTCCTCCTACATGCCAGAAACACTGCACATGAACAGAAGTTTCCACCCAGCAAGTGAGTGTGCTGTCTCTGAGGACTGAGATGCTAAGCAGATCTCTCCATACAATTACTCACCGGAAAGAATAGGAGCAGGAAGGACAAGGAGAAATTAGGAGTGAGCTATGCTTACGAGGAAGAAGGTGGTGGAAGGTGATTAACTATTAGGATAGCACATCTCAATCCTTGTGGTGTGCCACATTAGTCAGGAGCAAATACAGGACTTGTGTACTAAGAGGAAGCACAAAATAATTCTTACGTGGACTGAAGAGACTGAACATCACTGCACCAGCATGCATACCTTAAAGTCTGGAGCTGCTCTTGAGCATGAAAATTCCTTTGGAATTGTGTATTGAAAATTACATTCTCTGAGAAATTTAGTCAGTAGCATTTGAAGCTGATTCCTAATACTGAATGCACAGTTTCAACAACTTTAGCCTCAGTTTCACAGGTATAAAAGATTAATAATACTACCTCTTATTTTCACAGTCATGCTATGGAAATCAATTCAATTCACAAGCATTTGTGAAGCATGCAGAGAATATGACAACTATACAAGAAAGAAATTAGTAGTGTTTTACTTCGTATGAGGTTTGGACAGCATACATTAGATAAGACCAAACCCTGGGCGTGGAGAAAAACAGGCAGTTCCATGAGCAGCAAGAATACAGATACCTGATTTCTTTTAGGCTTATCTCACCATTGATTAATGTCTGTTTCTACTCAACTGGAAGCTCATACAGTCACCTTTCACCTCATGCACAACATTCAGGCTCACACAGTAATCTTTCAAAGCACTCGTGTTATTTCTTTTCTGAATTGGCACTCATTTTTCACAAATACTTAAAAGAACATACATTTGAGACCCTGGCTCATTCATCCAGTTTCAACAGGTGAGCTTTAAAGTTATGCTAATTTTATGAGCACGACAGCATTAGTCTTATTTTCAGTTTTTAATATCGCTTTCTAATAACCTAATATTTGCATTTTACTTTAATTTGTTCCTAGTTTTACACCTGAATAGGGAAAATTGCACTAATTATTTTACATTACAGAAATTACTGAGAACAACCAGAAACACAAACAGTTCATTTGTATCATCTACAATTTGTGTCACAAAACAGACTGGTTTGGGATACTGTGATTTTTTGGAGTTGCTGTGGTGTAATAGTTTCAGAAAAACACTATTTTCATTACTGTTGTCAGTTCTCTTCAACTGTGCATTCTTTTCTGCAACAATTTAAACAGATACTGTATTAAGAACAATTAGAACTAACATTGCCTGTCATCTCAAGCTACACAATTATAGTTTTTACATGTTTTAGACAACACATTTTTATCTTTTACTTCTAAAAATTCACTAGTGCAAGACAGAAGGTCAAAGTGATTTGATTTTAATGTATTGGTTTTTCTCTTATATTTTTAAGAACATTTATTTGTTGCAAGTAATATTTACACCTTTGGTGAAAACACTCTACTCGAATTATAAAAATAATTTGCATCTTATGATTCTACATTCCCTCCTTCTCTATTTGAGAGCATATACAATTGTCCAAAGAAATGAAACATGTTTTTTTTACCACTCTTCTCCTCCCCCCAGCCCTACAAAGAGGAATCACACCTGCTACTTTGCAAAGCAGCAATGCAGGAATGTTTTGGAGTGGTTGTCTTTGCTTACTCTGTAACACAGCCACAGTCCATAAGGACTCAAAGTGGTAGAGTCAGCTGATTTCAGCCCAGCTTCCTCCTCCCTCCTTCCTCTCCTTCCTTCTGGATTCACTGATATGAAAACATAAACAAACTGCTTCCCCTTCTTACTGCTTGGAAAAAAGTCAGTATTCAATGTTAGCAAACTAAACAAGGGGCACGTTGTCTTCCTTATTCTCATCATTGCCTGGTACTACCATGATTGCTAGTAGGACATTTGGGACTACAACACAGGGTAGAGATGTCAAAAGAAGGTTACAGTGTGGTGAGCTCTTAACTCCAGACCTCTTAATTTCTGCTCCATTGTTACTCTCTTCCTATTTTATCCGTTTGTAAGCTGCCTTCTAGGCTATGAGCCTTTTGAGAGAAGACTATCAGATACAGTGTCATGCTTATACCAACATAAATCCTACAATCTAACTGAAGCTTCTAGAAATTAGTGCAAAATAAAGTGTATGAACTATCTGCCAACTGTCCTTGGGTGAGGCACAGAAAACAGAGAGACTAATGAACAGTAATTATGAATACATATATATATTCTCCAAAGGTATCTGTATAGGTGTGTGTACATATATATATTTATAATTTATCATGTTTATTTACTTTCATTCAGATTCCTCATTAAGGTTGATTTTCCAATCCACCGGCTGAGGCTAGCTGCAAAGAAAAGTATCTGTTAGAGGAATGGAAACCCCAGGGACTGGACTAGCATTTATAATGGCCAAGGAGAACAGACAACTGATCAAGTGCAAGGAAACCCTCTCCTGAAGTGCTGTTCAGGGGAGTAAAAAACAACAACAAAACCCAACAACTCTCGAAGAACCTTGAAAGTTGGAAGACCTCCTACCTTCCCTGAATTCTGGGTTAGGTTAAAATGGCAGCAGTTCACAACTGCAGGATTGCAACCCAGCAATTCCACGGGCAAGGATCTCTCAGGAAAGAAGTTAATTGACATTCACTGTGGGGACAAGGAAGCAAACAGGTATTCTGTAACAAATCCTCTGCTTCAGACTCTGATACCCAAAGGCTGATCTCAAAGGCTGCTCAGAAAGACAAAAAGGCTGATTTCAGCTGGGATTTTGCAGAAAAATCCTTGAATTTCACAACAACCTGGAAACCAAAAAGGGAAGCAAGTGCCACAGAATGTCAGGGATGCTTTGCTGACCAAGATTATCTCAGAGCAGTTTTATGTCATACAAAGGGCCAATATAGAACAATGAAAAAAAAAAAAATCCTAATTTATTTTACATGACAAATACAGCACTTTGGAAATCACTTAATGAGGGCTAAACAAATAATAGAGGAAAGACTCCTGAACTTATTTTCTGCAGAACTCAAAAGTTAAAAAAAAAAAACAAAAAACAAAAACCCCACAACAAAAAAGCCACGTTGGGCATTGATTACTATGAAGCTTTTTTTGTGCAAGTAAACACAGAACTGTCTTCATGAGTCTGAAGACAATCGATACAGCAAGCATGAGTTTACCCTGTTTCAAGTCCATTCACTAACAATTTGTATTTACAGTTCCACAATTATTGAAGCACTTTCAATAAAAATGTTTCTTAACTACAGTATGTAGTTTTAATAAGGTTAACTTCACCTGACTAAGATTTCAGAAGGCAAGTATGCATTTTTCAGTACCACATTTGTTTTATGCAGAGCCTTTGCATTTAAACTGTTTCCTACTAAAGCCTCTAAACACTTCAAAATGTCTTCTGCTAGGAAAGAGAGGCAAAAGAAGCAAATCAGTACCATTTTAATACTTCTTAGCAAAGAGCTGTATTGCTATTATTGAGAAAGAAAAAAAAGCATTATGATGCTGATAGAACACACTACAGACAGATACACAAACTAAACTTAAATTTCCTAAAGTTGGGAATAGCTTCCTACAGTTAAGAATGTGTTCCTGTGGTTAAGAAAAACACGTACGGTGTTATTATAGTTCTCACAGCCTTTGTTTGCCAAAACTGTTCACCTGGTTCGCCCAAGTTTTTCAGTTACTTGATTTCTACCTAAAAGGAGATATTTTTAATGTTTTTTGAGCAATCATCGAACTTTAGGCCTTTTTTTAACTTTAAGACCATCATAAAACTGAGGGTTATTTCAAATGGTGCCAGCATCAAACCTCAAACTGGCACAGTTGCAGTCTTCATTGAGGACCAGATCCTTTGAACAGTTTAAGAGAAGAAGGCAACATCACCAAAAAAAAAAAAAGCTTTTTGCATGCACACATTTTTTTTTAACAGAAAAAAATAGAACTCTATGTCCTTGGGGTTTCACTTCATATTCTTCACGCTTGGCATCAACAACATTCTTACTCCAAAGTATCGTTTTAAACAGCAGTTACAATAATTCTGACATTTGAATTAATAACATCGCCTTTGCTGTTTTGTCACTGGATGATTCTTCCTAAAGCAACATAGGTTGTTTCAAAAAGTGTAACATCCTTATTAGTATTAAACAGTAAGCAATATGTCATAACACTAGTAGGCCAATACACTATAGATTTAAAAAAAGCCAATGAACCATAGGTAAAAATACGTGATGCAGTATCTTCCCACTGAAGACAACTGCAAAAAGTAGAAAGTCCACCTTGTTTCAAATTACAACATTAAGAACCATGTTCCAGCCCTAGAGAGCTTCTCATAAAACATACAACAGAAAGTTAATACCAACTTTTGTCATGATTGGGTTTCATCAGCAAGCTTTTCTTCCAAATGCCACATGGCTCTATTGAAGTATCACTATTCCTACATTGAATCCATTTTAAAGACTACTGACTTAAACTGACATTTTGGGAAAAGAAAGGAGGCCAGTCTTCTTCTTGAGGTAGACTGAGGTCTCCTACTAACATCTAGACTACATAAAGCTTCTGAATAGTATACAAGCGAACAATTCCCTAGAAGACTTGGAACAGGGAGCTCACATCTGCAAGAGAACCTGCCAAAGCCCTGTAAGAGATCTTGAACAGTGCAGGGACAAGAATATAGCTCATTTGGCTAACATACACAAGTCTTTTTCTACTGTAAATTATGGTGTCCCTTACAATTGAAAAGCTGCTTGCCATACTGCCAAGAAAGAACCTATGAGTATCCATTTCTGGAAGGGCAGAACACACACGGTGCACATTCTCAGTAAGAAGGCCTTAGAGCAAAGGGGTATTTCCAGAGGCTCAGCCACTTGAATGAAGAGCTGAAAGCAAGTGTGTCAGAAGTAGGTAGATCAGCTGTGCACTTCCTGGCAAAGGACTAACTCGGGGAAGTGTATTGACCATGCAATAAGAAATATGCCAAACAAAGCACTGCCCCATTAAGTTGAAGACCCATCACTTCTCATTCATCACAAGCAAGAAGGTCAGTGTCTGAACACGTCCCAGCAGTGAAGTCAGACGAGAAACAGACTGCTGAATTTCTTACTCCCAGGGCAGTACCCTGCTGAGGCTGCCTGCTCTGATACCTTTCTGGCAAGCTGTCTTCTACAGACTTAATCACACCTGTCAGCAAATGCAAAAGTTCTACAAGTTCTCCCATCCCTACAGCCGACAGGAAAAGATGTTGCACAGTCACTCCCAGCACAAGGAGAGAGAACTCCAGCCCGAGTAGGACACTGCTATTGCTAATGTACATAGCTGTTTCACCTGCCTTCCTGGACAATGATTTTGCATTTCCAATGCCACCAAAGTGCATTTCCTACATTAAATGGGAAGTGCCCAACACAGTGGAGAAAAAAAAAAAAAAAATCTCTTTTTGCATATTGGATGGGTCCTTTCACTTGAACAGAGTATCTGGTCAGTGGTGGAATTATCCATTTCTTCAGTAAGAAACATCTCCATGGAGTATATAATGAAAAGCCAAGCATGCATGCATCTGAGGTGTAATTCAGCAGATATTGGCATAAAACAAAGCGAGCAGCATGGCTGAGAGGTTTAATTTTCTTAGCCTCAAGACAGGATAGTCTCCACTCTCTTTTGGAACCAGGAAAAAGCTGTACTTACTTTATTGTCATCTACAGCTGATAGGAAAAGACATCATTCTAAAGCAATATCCTAGGAAAAGGACCTCTCGAATGTGAAAGGCAGTTTAAATGAGTGGAACTTGCAGTAATCTCAGCCTACGCTCAACACAATTTCTACTTGTACTAGTAGTTCTGCTTGGTCACAGAAGCCTGAAGAGAAAAAACTGCAGCGAAGGACTGCTTCAGCTGCGGGTCACTGACCTGACTGGAGATTTTTGTGAAAAGGAAAGAAAAAGCAACACAGTTAATGGAGCTGCTGCTACTTCTTCCTCCAAGGCTGAACTGCAACTTAGTATGTATACATGTATATATGAAAGAGTCAGAGAAAACTTAGGCAAGCAGGACCAACAGGTGGCAGAACCGTGAGGTGAGCAGTTATGAGCTTGAAATACCTGTAGCCAGTGTTTTTGAGGGCAAGGTGAGAAATGACATTCCCACTGAATACAGGCTTGGAATGGAGTGGTGAGCAGAAGGATTTGGGACTGCAAGATATGGCAGAGCCTTAATAAATCAGCAAGAGCAGACAACTTCAGGAACCACAGATTTGCTCCATAAAGATGGCAATTTTGAGGCTGGAGAAAAATCTCAGGTGTCCTTTAGGCACCTGCAAAGAAGACCCTACAGAAAGTGGATGTGAAAGAGCATCGAGGTTTGTTTCTAGCTATAAAGATCCATGAAGTCTCAAGATAAGCAGAATAGGATGCCCTAACTGGACGCTTCAAAGACCATGGTTCTCTGCGGAATAAAGCTCTCTAAATCCAGCATTTTGTCCTGTAATGACCATATGCTTCTAGACACTTGCCCTGTTCACGTACATTTCTCTAGTAGCCATTTTTAACTACTGTCAGATGGAACAGTGGACTATATAGACCTCGTCTGACCTAGTATCATTGTTCATATAAATAATGTTATGGGAAACTCCTCACTTCTGGAAGAGACTATGACTTGATTGACTTGTTTAAGAAAAACATTTGGTATCTACACTAATGTTCTTTATTATCCTAGGAGATGCAGGATTTGTAAATACTATGCAGAAGGGTAAGGCTCTCAGTGCAGACATTTAACATTTCTATCTGCTAGCAAGCTTGTTACCAGAGAGAACTAATTTAAACATTGGTAACCTCAAAAAAAAGTATGGAGATGGAGAAAAACATTGAAAGATACAAATAATGAGCAGCAGGAGTAAAACGAAGACTAGCTGGTAGAAATAAAAACAGCGATAATAGCCTTGCTGATCAATGGTAACATATGGAAAATGCTAAAAGGAAAAGATTGAGGGCTAACTCAAGGAAAACTTGACGGGGGGGGTGGGGAGGGGGTGGTACACGGGACACCACCAAAGACGACTTAAACTAGGAAGCATATAGTTATATGTAATGAAAGAAATCTGTGCACAAGCAGATTAATAGACCTGTAAAAGTTTCTCCCAGGTAGACAGCAAGAGAAAAAACTAGAGGTAGTCAAGAACAACTGAAGACTGGAAGACAAATTTCCACTTTCTCGCTATTTGGTGAAGAATACAAGGCGTAACATCTTTCCTATAAAATATTAAGGCAAAAATTCTCCATGGTCTAGCACCTGAGCAGTCTGCACAACCACGCCATAGATGCACATACAGACAAGCATTCAAAGAACAATTTAGTCAACATTATAAAGGCCAGCCAAACATTTAATCCTAAACTTTCAAAATTCTGACTACAGACATACTGACAGACTAAAAAAAAAAAGAGGGCAAACAGGTGCACATGTGAACACTCCTCAGTGTTTTCCAGAGTTGAAAGGAGACAGTATAAAGCAAGGAATGACCAAAGTTCTCTGGTTTTGGCATGCTTAGATTTCATCCTTATTCCATGTATTATTTCATTTCAATTTTTTGAAGTTTGGCAATATAGGAAAAGGAGGAAAAGCAATGTAATCATTTTTGGGTTTTTCTAATCTCCTTCACTCCTGAATTTTTAGATAAACTGAAAAAAAAAAAATCAGTCGAGCAGTTATTCTGTTCTGATTTCCCTTCCCCTGCTCTCCTATCTCCGTGTTTTTACTGCAGAGCACGTAAAGTGAAAGTCTACACGTAAAAATGATTTTACATTAAAAAAAAATCTATATTTAATAAAATATTATTAAAAGCAGCACATACTGAAAGAAACAGGAATCCTGAGCATTCAGTTCTGGTACTATATATGTTAGTCTTGCATGCAAAAACCACCATGCTTCAGGATAAAGGAGATAATAGTATTATTACTTATTTGTGTAATAATAATAAATACTAAGAGTCAATGTCAAGAGATAACTTCCTTTAGGAAGTCTTTTAGGTGGTACTTTCTGATTCATACTGCTATCAATTTTGAGTTATACGCTGGCAGTGTTGATCCCGCCCTATAGGAATCTTTTCAATTTATTAGGAATTCTGAAGATCACATTAGAAAAACAATAAAAAGTCAAAACATATAGCTATATCTTATTAACATGAAAATACTTAAGGCAGCTTGTCTGGCATGTGTATCTTCTGTCAAATTTTATCTTTGCTTTGCAGTTCACATAAGGGAATGTTATATGATTAGGAACATGAAAAAATTACTTACTCTTACGAAAATCCCTTACTGAAAGAATCAATTATTCCTAAAAAAGCCACACCTGAAGCATGGTATACTTCCACTTAATTATATGTTGTTCTGAATGTGTACACAAACCATCAAAAAAGCTGTCACTTCCTTAGCAGTAAACAGTTGCTTTTGTTAGATTACCCCCGCCCTAAAAAAATGCGGATTTCCCTGCTCAAAGATTATAATTAGTAAACATCACCATTATACTGCTTTGAAGTCTACCATGCAAAAAAATCCTGGCAAGGGTTTTGGCCCTCGTTTTTTATCTTTCACAACCAATTTCACAATACTCTGACAGTTTAAGGAATAATAATAAAAGTCATTCAGGTGTAATATACACCTCTGTTGAGGTATATGGTTGATGGCTAGTCCTTTCTAGCCATGTGAAACAGCGCAGACCTACAGTAAAAATTTCATCTACACAGA
Source organism: Aptenodytes forsteri (assembly GCF_000699145.1). Classification (NCBI taxonomy): domain Eukaryota; kingdom Metazoa; phylum Chordata; class Aves; order Sphenisciformes; family Spheniscidae; genus Aptenodytes; species Aptenodytes forsteri. The sequence goes on from NW_008794545.1 coordinate 325,747, forward strand.
CCTACTACAGAATTTCACAGTATATTTATATATACAGTAAGCAATGTGTGGATTCCATCAGAAGGACCCATATATTCATTTTACCAACACAACTGCTATCTCCAGATGTTAATTTTATTTATAACATGAGAGGCCTTTCTTTATAAGCTAAATGTACATTCACAAAAACAGACATGCACACACCTTTACATATGAATAATTACGTAAAACAGGGTCCTTTGCTGCTTTCAGCTCTGCAAAAATACTGCAGTCATGAATTAAACATCACCTTCCGAAGTTCTCTGTTTTGTGCCTGCTCTGGCAAGGTTTCTGGGAACACCGATTAGAATCTAAATAGCTTTACGTTACCTCCAACCTTAGGCCCACCAGCTGATCCTGGCTTTCTTGCACTGTTTGAAGGATTTCCTGGCTTTTTAGGTGCTGGAACCTTGAAGGCTGAAGCAGCTGATGATGGCCTATTTCCATCCACTGACTCTTCATCATCAAAGCTTTTGTCTAGAAAAGGATACATTAAATAAAAATACAACTATTAGAATGGATGTATATTTATTGCCTAATCAACTATTCTGCTTCACATTTCATAGAATTTTGTAAAATGAATAAATAAAACCAAGTATTTATCACTTTGTCCTCTGTCTCTGACCTAGGAATAAAATGACAATGAGAAATAAACAGCATTTTCTACATGTTAAGTTCTTACAAAATATTATTTTGCCTTCATAATTAACCACTGTAAAACTGAACATAAAAATGAATCCTACACATTCATTCCCACAAAGGGAAAATATCTTTGCAGAGATTGAAAATTTTGCCCATTTCTGAACATTTTCCCCAAAGGAAAGCCCTTTATATAATTTTTATCATTCCAGTCTACCAAAGACAAACGCTTCTCCCTTTTCTTCTTTTACTCATGCATGCATTTTCTGCTACACATCCTCCCACAATGTGTCTAACCAGCACTCCCTGTCTCTTCCACCCAGATTTTTTCAACTTACAATCACAGATCCTCTTGCAGATCAGCCGCCTCATTCCTCTGATAGCTCTTCAATCCCCTCACCCTAGGACGGACCCAGCACCTCACATGGCCACACGCAGTAAATTCTCAATACTAATCAAAGATTCTATCAAAAACTGCTCGCAAACACCCTAGATCCACCACTGAGATTTGTGCCGGCATCTTTCTCTCCCTTCCCCGCACTAGGTGCCGCACAACCAATGAGCTGCAAGGTGACATCATCTTCTGGGAGCCACTGCCAGAGGAAAAGGTGAAAATTCTCCATGCAAATAAATTCATTCCCACACATGGTATTTGCCACTATTCCAATCCTTCATTAAAAAAATTAGACAGACAGACAATACTCTGGGGTTTGCACTTCTCTTTCCTGTAATTTCAGGTTTGTGTATTTTTAATCAAGAAAGAAATTCACCTCTAATGACTAAATAAAATAGCCTCATACAAAATATTCAGCCTTCAAAGAAAAACCCCAACATATTCCAACAGTAGAACGTAACGGTTTCTCAATCCACTTAGGGAAGAAGAATTTATCTATAAGCTTGAGCACGGAAAACATAACAGCCTATGGTTCCTGTAATAAATAAAATGGGCGAGGCTGAGAGACAGCTGCACTACAGTAATGGAAGACCAATTTAGCATATTACCTGCTGTAAAACCTGCCATTTCTAAAAAAAAAATAAAATTAATTGCAAAGCTTTGTCATCTCTGGAACGGTGACTATTTACCCTTTGCTTATTCAGAACTTGCTCCCAGTGAAATGTCAACTATATTTAATAATATAGCCTCCCAAAGGAAGGCAGCTTTCATTAAAAGGGTAAAGGAAGGTTTTGTCCAACCGCATTTACAGCACCATCAAACATTGGAACACCCCTCGTTTAACATGTCCGAGATCACTGCTGCTATGGTTAGTACATTTTTCTAGCATTAGCAAAAAGCTGTGTGTTGCACTAACAAATCTTCATGATTAAAGAAGAAACAAACCACCACAAGAAACGTCTGGATGCATCTCGACAATTTTCACTAACATTATTTCCTTCTTTCCTACAAACACTGATTTTTAAGAGAATCTTGCTAAGAATAATCGTGTTTGGGTATGTAAATGCTCAGAATCGGGGAAAAGGCATCAGCCTCCCCCCCCACTAGCCTGTGTGTTGCCATGGAAACAGCACTCCCACTCAGCATACAGGCTGAGGCAGAACACATTTTGATTCCTGATGCTTTTACTCTTAGTAGCTTAAATAGAACCAGACATCAAGATTTTTGAGCAGGGAAAACCACTAATCCAAATGCCAGAGTAAGTGCAATGAACTAAAGACTATAATAGAAACGTAAATAGTAATGGTTAGTATCTAGGATACCTGCAACATTACAGGTAATTTTAAAATAGCATTAAGAAATATCTTGTAGATCTTTAAACAGCATTAAAAGATCAACGCTGAGACATGAATATGCTATTATAAAAACTGATTAAAAGTGAAAACGTGCTTTTCAAATAAAAGTGTTTTTGTTGCTGCATTTTTTTTGGTTTAATAATGAAACAGGCTAGACTTTCATGTTACTATCCAACAGCACTACAATGCAGGATTGATACACAAATATTGCGCAAGAAGCCTTTGGGGGGGAAAAAAGTTATTTGCAGTACAATCTTAAAAATAGTAAGTGAGCATTTTGCTCATTTATGCAAAAACTCCTAATCAAGGAAAACCTAAACAAGCTCAAACAACAGTGTACTTCAGGAACCAAAGGCTCAGATAAATTAATTTTATTCTTACCAAGCTATTCATTATGGAGTATTGAAGATGGAGAACTCTAGAAGTTACTGCTCAACCTCAAAATAGAATTTCAGAAAAATGCAGACCCAAACATTCCCTGCTACTGGCACATTGTGTAAATTATAGGATAACTGCTTTGCCTAGTTAAAGAATATTTTTTTCATACATTTAAAATAATGTTAACAGTGGATTAAAAACCTACACTATGAAATATTTTCATGCAGTTTCTTCGTCCACATAAAACCTAGCTTTTAAAATAAATTCTTCTTATTTTAAAATGTGTAAGTATTTTTGAGAAACATAGAACTGATCTTAAGTACTGATACATGGGCGTTCTTAACTGGACTTTTCATGATTTATGTTAAAATAAGTTAAAAATTAAAGTACAGTCACTAAAAGTGTTCCAAAATTACAGCACAGTACCACAAATGTATAAAATTAACAGGTGAAAAGGATCTTTTTTAATTCTTTTAAGGCTAAAGTGATAACGCAGCTGAATTTCTTCTGTTGTGGGGTTTTTTGTTTGTTTGTTTTTAAATAAACATGAGCAGGAAGATTTTGTACCGTCTTTACAGAAACCAGAGGTTTTCTCCACCCTTTTGGGCTTTTACACTTTTATTTCCCTAGGCTCTATTAACAATGTAACCCCAACTGATCTTTAGGGACATTCCATTTTCAGAAAGATGCTTAACAGTATTCGTGAAGATCTGAAACCTGAAGCCTGTATTTATAGCAGTTAATGAAACAAAAGCATCATATTTGCTGCCAGTATGATCTGCTTTCCATGTGCTCTCACTCACGCGCAACAATACGCTTGTTTGTATCTCTTATAAAAGCATTTCCATATACTTCAGCATACAGAACCACAGCTCGAGGTAGAACCGTTACTCCACAGGGTATAATCAAGGTGCAGTTCTGCTCAAGCCAGCTGAGCCAAACTTGTTTACTACGTGCCTTTGGCTAGCCAATGGACCAGGGCTGGAGCTCCTGACTGCCAACATGCAGAGTGTGACAACGGTTGTACTGTCAGTATTGAACTGTGACTGTAATGGTAGTTTCATGCAGTCTGCAAACAAAATTAATTTCTACAACAGAAGTAATAAAAGCCCAAATATAATTGATATTTCAAAACAAATCTATCTGAAGGATGCAAACACTTTTTCATTCTCGAATGGCTAGATAATTTTCATTCTAGGTAATTCTAAAGGCCAAACACCACTTTCAGTGTATCAAACTTTACATATGCAAATACACCTGACAGCTGAGAAAGCGCTATCCAAACAGCATTTTACAACAAAGCTCTAAGCTACTAAAAACAGGAATAAAAAGCTGTATGAATTGCTAGCAATGTACAGAACATCTTAAACAAAAAACACAATTGATGAAAGACACTGAACCTCAGGTAAATCTCATAAGATTGTTCTTGTACTCAGTATCTTCATTTTACATCACAATGGGTAAGAAGAGTTTTGGAGGTAAGCACACCCCACAGCAAAGAGCTTGGAATCTAGTATTGCCAAAAGCTCTAAGAACCCTGACGAGCAGCAAATGTTCTCACTCTGGTACAAGTTCTCTTCCAGACGAACAACTTCAAAGCAGAAAAAAAAAAGAAAATTCAAGAAAAGGGTGTTCTTATATTCAGAAAGCTAGAAACACAAAATTCAACTTGCAAGCATTAGAAGTTTTCTCTTCCAATAGAAGAGAGAGATCGTACCGCAGAGGAGTGTTCTGCAGGTACCATGCAGCAAGTGAATCGGTATCAATGAACTGCTGTACATTTCTACAGAACATTTCAGAGGAGTCAAAAGAATGGTTCTAGTAAAAAAGCCACCAAACCAACCTGTATGACACATCAGACCCTAGAGTTTACCACACTTTCAAAACTTGGGGTTTACCAAAGTTATTCTAAGATTAAATACAGATGCAGCTGTTCAATTAGAAACACAGACCAAAATTCTGAACCATCACAAAGGTTTAAATATTAAATTCTATGCCATTTGCACTAAAAATAACTAAAAGATAATGTGATATCTTTGTGCCTTGTGGCATTACTATTGGGGGCCAGATTACAAATATGTAGTATCCGGTTTTTAAAGTATTCAGAGATATCAAAGAATAAGCATTTACAATCAAACTTGATACTCAAAGAACATTCTGGTACTCCCAATGCTAAAAACTTCTAAACAACCTATTTACTGCAATTTGGCTATAAAGCAATAAGGGTAATTACAGATGTATTCCGGGACAAAGGAGACTCTAGAACTTTTCATATCTAGAGAGAAAAGGAATTTATTTTTAAAGAAAATTAAATTAAAATATATTTATTGTTACCGTAACTCAAGCCTTTGCCATAGCTGGTCTTAAGATTCATAGAATTAATGTGATGTTTAATATCTAACATTTTGTAAGTCAGTCAAAAACAGAAGAAAGAAATATATTATCTTCTACACAGCTGTAGAAATAGAAGATATATATTCTACTCATGCTACTCAGAAGCAGCCACTCAGAAGTTAACTGATCCTAAAGCAGATCCCCAAGTAACACCACAGGGCGGGGATGGATCCCCTGCAGTAACACTGAACTAAAGCTGTCCATAAAGGCAAATCTCACTACTGTATCAGCATCGAGATCTTACATATCTAACTACGTATCTGCTACTAGGGTTGTAAATACCAACTTGCAGTATTTACAGTAGATCAATGATAGTCGAACCAGAGAACATAGTATCTTTAATAAAACTGCTTTTAAACTTTGACTTTTGTTAAAAACGTGCCCTTCCTATATCCATTTTCTTTTCAAGTATTGCTAACAGATACTAGATGTTTTTGAACTACTGCTAACAGTTCCTCTTTCACACGGCAAACTGTTTATAATGATATGATTGCAAATTCGTGCCCAAGCAAAACAATGACAAGTAGATGAACTCCTTACATTTCCCAAGTCACTCCCACATCCTGCGCCTACCAAGACACCGACTGCCAGTCTCCCTTCAGTGATTTACAAACATAGACTGCATCAATTACTTGGAACATCTGGGACTGGGTCGTTAGCTCAATTCCAGCTGAACTGGTGCAGCCTACAACAATTTCTGTCAAGCATGAAAATGAAGCTGCAAGCACTACAGATGCATCAGGTTGGTTGATCCTTCTAATCCATACTTCAAGCCAATGCCCCACATCATTTAGTGAGCACTTTATCCCTTACACATCAGGCATTCCATACAGCCCGAATCTGTTTGTCCTGACACAAAGGACAAGATTCATTTGCCTAAGCACAGCCATCTAAAACCAGTTTAGACAGTCCTGAGTAACCTGTCTGGCCGCCAGCTGACATTCCAGAAGGGCACAGACCTCTTGCAGGTCTCGTGTCACACTTCTTTGCTCCATGGGGCTAGCGTGGATACTGCAAGGCACCTCAAGTGGCATTAGATGCCTATGTCTAGGCAGCTGAATCACACCTAAGATGCTTTAGATCTACCGTAAAGGCATAATTCCTGGGCATTGTCCCTGTGCCAAAGCAGATAGAGGGATCTTGAACCATTAGGACACAAATTCTCATTCAAAACCAAAAATCTGCTTCCCACAATGATGGAGCATGGTTCTTCAGAAGACAACAGAGTGTAGTGACAGAAGTAACATGAGACACTTACTGATGGATTTAACTTTACTTCATGGTACCTCCTTCTGTTTCTCTTTGCATTCCTGAAGGAGGCAACTGTACCTATGATTCAGTGCTGGCAAACAGTTCTTATGTTCTGTGCAACATATTCTGATGCTCATCAGCCAAAGCTAAAACTCTTACCAAAAGAGACTCCTTTTTCCACTGTAACCTCACGGAGGTGGGAGGATAAAAAATACCAATGACAAAAGTAGCTAAATAATACAACTTGGTTCAAAAAACCCCCAATGTAGTAAAGCCAATTGTGAAGCCAAATATATGCCTTCACGTGCTAGTTTTTCAGGCAGTTCCAGTGGACTAGTGCCTTTAAAAAAAGAATAAAAAAGGCAGCAAGCACAGGGAGCAGCAGTCAGTAACAGGAATGAGGCAAATATTTATCAGTTAAATTTATGCTGTTGATCCAATCTCAAATTCTGATAGTTCCCCTAACTTTTCAACAAGCAAAGCAGAGTACAGCTCTCCTACATTCCATTGATCAGCTACAGCACACTTACAGTGTGTTACAGAGGCTCACACCAGATGTGCCTTTTTCTTGTTGTTCTGTTTTTTTTTTTTTTTTTAAACATGAATCTAAATGAATAAGGCAAAAGAGAAGATGGGAGAACTGCAAAGAAGAGACTTTAGAAAATAAATATTTAGGAGTGGCAATGGCACTTGTCACAATAATTAGCCACATTTCTTACAGGCTTATTCTAATGATACTAATAATTTATCCATCTTCCTCAATAGCTTCATGAAGGAATATGTTCAAAAAAGATTAATTCAGAAAAAATATAACATATTCCAGTAGTATTTTCCTGACCTCAAAGAAAAGCTAGTCTTACAGTTCATCTTACTACTGTCTGGCTGAAAGACAAGATTTAAATACAGGTTTCAAACAAAGCTGCAACAAGCCAGAATACGCAACTGAGCTAATTTTGCTTCCAAGCAAAGCTTCATCCCAATTTCTAGTTCTGGAATATCTCCTTTAAACTTAAGTAAGTTATTTTCTCATTTTTACCTATTAAAGTTGAAGACAGTTTCTGCAAATCTTGCTATATTTTTTACCTTTGCAGCATCTGTAAAATTATTTCCACAGTCCAATTAAATTTGTTAAAACAAATAAAACATTCCTTTAGTCAGTTTTAAATTCTTGCAATTGGCCTTTCTTTGTTATACATTTCCCAAATGCTACTCAGAGCAACCGAGTCAATAGGTTGACTCAGTAGCTGTAACACAGAAACTGATGGGAATACTCCTGTTTTAGCACAAAGTAAGATATGCTATCTCAGCATGGGTGTTTTGCTCTCCTATGAAATGTTAGAAGTAAAGCTGAGAAGGGCAGTAACTTCTGAAGCAATCAAGATTGCTATCTATCCAGACACTGATTAAAATGAAATTAGGTAGTTCACTTAAAATAGTAATAACCCCCCAAAAATTAAAGGCTTGAAGAGAATTTTTACTTGATGCCTGATAAATCTGTGAGCCACAAAAGAGACTCATCATTTGTATCAAAAGTTATGGTTTATTTAACTGTTGTAGCCTGTCCAAATTCAAACCTCATTTTTGGCCTAACACTTCACTCTGTTGCTTAAGTTGCCCACTGAAAAAGCTATCACTTCAAATATTTTCTTGAAGTACAAACCCCGCTATTCACCTTTAAAATATTCTGTAACTCAACAGCTAGTCTTTGCTCAGTAGGCCTGGTTTCATTACTGTCTTCATTACTAGGCTCCAGAAGTAATTTCATTTCTTTCTTCACAAATTTTCTTTGCTTGTACATCAAGTATCTACCTGATGGAGATACAGTACCAGTATTTTCTTCAGTGAATCTAATAGCCTATTTTAAAACCAATACATTTAATATGAAAACATGTTATATTTAGAATCCACTATCTATAAATTACAATAATATGACTAGCATTATCGATGTATTTAAGGACCATGATTTTAGTATCTAAGTCAATCAAACAACTGATATCCATTGAGGAAGAAACCGTTCGTGGCATTTCCAAAACGTAATTCATTTACACAGAAACACTTAAAGAGTTTAATGATTTGATTTCTCAAACTATCAATTACATCACAGCAAAGCTAAGAGAGGCAGACGTAAGGACCATGTCCATTTACCTTTAACATATATCACATGTATGCGTGATAGCAAAGGGCCATGTGTTATGTATCATATAGTATCAATAAGAAGGTTTACAAACAGTGAGCTTAAATTGTGATTTACTATTAGAGGCTGACAGTGACAAATTTACTTCTATCACCAGAGAAATTATTTCAGTAGCAAACACTTGCGTTACTTTTTAGTGTGGCAAATTTCTGTGTGTTAAACTCAATTTGTACATTGAAAATGTAAAACAGCAAGGCAGATTTACAAATAAAACACAGGTCCTAGAGGCAGAAAGTGTAATATGAACACACAGCAGATAAAATGTAGAGAGATCTGTTTTTCTAAATTTACTTTAAATTCCTGTAGTTCAGGAATTAGAAAATAATATTAATCTCTGAACACAAAAATGTGCACACCACAGCACAAAATAAAAGGGGTTGTTAATGGTCTGAGCTCACTGACCAACCCGTTCTCTACCTCGCATATTCAGAAGTGGAGGTCAAGAAATTATGGCAAATTATCTTTAATTTACTCTCAATGCTCCACCTTCACTGTCGGAGACAATACCTGTGGTTTTTAGAGGAGAGACTCTCCTCAAACTGGACTTCTTATAAGAATCTAAAAAACTCACATCAGGTCTGGAAAATCTGAAGTGTCTGGTAGATAGCTAGGCAGCTTTAGTAGGTGCCATTTCTCCTCTTCTTTTGTGAGAACATCATCCAATCCCAAAATAATACATACTGACTGCTTCCCTCAGTGTTTCTAAATAGTTTGCAAAAATTAACTCAACACCGCAAAGATATTTTAGACAAAAACAATCTACACAGAAATGCTTTTGACCTTTAAGTTCAATAGCAAACCTCATATTGTGTAAGTTGTTTGACCAAAGGACTTTTATCAGGTCAACACACAAAACAATCCGTAATGATAAAAAGATATTTTGTCAAATATAACTCTACTCCTGTTAATTGTTTAGGTGATCATGGAACATCACGGAGCTCTTGACATTTGATGAAAGCAAAAATATCCAATTTGAAGAAAGTAAGTTTCTTCTGCAGGCTGTTAAGAGCTTTGTTCTACATCTTCATTGCTTCTCCTCACCTTTTCTCAGGCTCCAAATACCCATAATTTTGAGGGCTTTCTTAGTTGAAGAGAAGAATTTTCACATCAAAAACACATGCGAAGCTGTACCAGAGAAACTTTAAACCAGTAACCATGAAATGGTTATTTGCTTATTTCAAAATGCACCTTTTTTAAAAAGAAGGAAAAAACTGTAATATCCAGACTATTAGCAATAGTCTGGAATAATCAAAGACATTTCAAAACAAATAAGGATATCAGCTGAAACACCAAAGGATTTTTTTTTTCTTATGTAACTTGTTCTTAAAAACAAATGGAAACAGACTCCAAAAGCAACCACCACTCTTGGATGCCAGATTAAACGTATCTGGAAGTCTTTTTAGTGGACTGGCATTTCACATTTAGTGAAAACAACAACCACCATCACCACCCACAAGCTCCCCAGAACTGAACACCAAAAATTCCTTGACACTTTAAAAACGTCATTTAGAAACAGGAAGACAAAACTTACTTGTAATTGTTCTAGAATATTTAAAAAAAAAAAATCAAGTGCAGTTATCACTCTAGAATCTATGCTGGTTTTAAGAAAATAACTGTGTTTGTCATACGTCTGCAGCTTTGTTTTTTAAGTAAGAAATGCTCCAAGTTGCATACTTCTTCCTTAAATTTATTCACATCAATGTTGAACCTTACTGTATTCATCCATTCTCTAAGTAGAAACTGTGTCTTTTCATATAGCCCTTGGGCTTGTTTACACATTCCCTCCCTCTCCCACTCAGTTGTTTCACTGTCCTACTGTTCTTTTACTGCTATTAGCAACAGTATGTGCACTTTATAGACAAAACACTACTCAGAATCTATGTTAATCACTGGGAGCAGCATATGACCTTACCGTGAAAAGAAGCTTTGCACTGGTTTGGTTCAGAACAGCAATCAAATTCCAACTCACAGTATCTGTCCTTCCTTTCTCAGACACAGTGAGTAATGCCATTTCTCAATCCAATGTGCCCACCAACTGCTAGTAACGGACGAAGAGGGGTGCGGAGCCATTACAGGGAAAGGAGCCAGTGCAGGCGCAGTCAGCATGTTAAAAAAAAACAGGCCCGAAGAAGAACAGAAAAGGGAACAAGCGATGCATTTCTATTTCCCAGAAGAAACTTCTTCTATTATCTGTATTTTTTTTTTTCCAGGAAACAGCTCTGAATGGTACAAAGCACCACAGTTACATCCTGCCCAATTTCTAGGCCAGTGTAGTAATTGCTTTATTATCACCATTCACAGGACTCTGTTGGTTTAAAAAGCCTCCTCCCTCCTACCAGAGGAAAAGAAAATCAGAAATACACATCAGAAATGCATGTGCACTACAATTATATATATATATTTTAAATCAAGCTAATGTCTCAATCTTCACTATAGCCTCTGTACCTTCAATATGTCCAATCTTTTTTTCAGTCAAAGTAAAATATTAAAGCTGTATAGCACCCACATTTTACAGAAACTACTAATCAGATTAAATACTTAGGAAGACAGCCTTCCCTGAGAAGAACACCAGGGAATGGAATATAATTGTTCTTGTGCTCTAGGACCATGCATACATTAATGAAGTATTCTGAAAGAAGACAAAACCCATAATTTGATATGCATATGTAGTAAGATATAATTCTTATTCATAAACCAGTCACATACGCTTTATCATCTGAAATCTGACAAGTGCTTAAAAGTCATGAAACATCATTACATTGTACGCCATTTAAATAAAAATCCACTAATAAATAAAGAAGTAGATTTATCTCATTCATTATATGATTCAAAAGAGCATACTTAGTATATACTAGTCCAACAAATGTGTGCACCAAGTATGTCCTCTTACAAAGCGGATTATATGCTTTTAGATAGCCCTCAAATACCTTATGTCTGGTACCGCAATACGTTTAGTACATCTTAAGAAAACCTACGTCTAATCTTCCCTTCATGGCCCCTCATAGTTTTAGGCAGATAATTTTGTCCTTATTCTAATTACCTTGTTTAACTGGGAGCAAGACAGTCCCTTACCCACGAAATAACAAAGTAGCATAGCACAGACTGACAACAAGGTGAGAACGCAGGGATGGAAGCCACTGAATTACAAACCCTGAAGAGAACGCACAATGCGATGTGCCGCGCTGCAATTCTGCTGGCGACCTCCTAAACACCCTGATCTGGTTATCAACAGATAAGGGCAGAAATGTACTACCCTCTCCACAGAACAAGAAATCCAGAGCGAGGAATGGTTCTTGACCAGTTTTCCTCAGCAGCCTCAGAACACAGCTTGCAGGTCAAACACAGACCTAAATTCACACAAGTATGTGAAATGCCTTTAAGACTGAGATAGTGCATGCTTTCCCACTGGCACGCATTCAGTACAGTAGAAGTAACAGTCCAATTGTTTGCTGGGCCACAAACACAGTACTATTTTTTTTTTCTCTACAGTCTTCCAACAAAAGATTGGAGAGCTTGAGACAGTTAACGTGGGGGCAAACAGAAAATCTGGCTCTTCCCTTTAATCTTTACTTGAGAAATCAGATTAAGATTCAACTGTTAAGCACCACGTTTTATTTACAGTTCTGCTTGTGCTCAAGAAAACTGAAAAAAATTCCAAAAGGTTACAATAAACCAGTGTCTTGCATTCAAGATAAAATGTTGAAATTACCACCTCTGTATAGCATTTCCAAACATACTCTGTGCAATTTTGTAACATATCTAGGCTGATTAAGTGAGCAAACCAAATGAAATTAAAAAATCTGTTCTCTGAAGTATCTGCACAACACCTTCCAGAAAATCAGCATAGCCTTACAAATAATAAGTTAAACATACATACTGGCCACAACAAAGTGACATTTTGTCAAGAAAAGACATTTCTCAAAGGCTACAGTATCACTAATCTCAAACCAGATTGTTTCTTCTATGTTGCATATATTAGGAGAATGTACAGGATATTTGCAAAACAGAAGACCATGGCAAAACCTACACTGAATTCCGAAAAAAGATCAAAAAGTTTTCTCAATAGTAACTAAGGTTTTGTTTTCCCTAGCAGTTTCATAACACAACATCAGAAGACTGAATTCCTTGTAAATGTGGTAAGCAGTAGTTTTAAGAGAGACCAACAGCTACATAATCATCCTACACAGTTAATTGTATCTGGCATTATTGCTCAAAGCTCCTACACAGAATGTCAGCTGACTGCCCGAACAGTACTTTGTTCTTAGTGCCTTTGTTAATGATGAATTAAATTATACAGAAGAGAGCTCCACAACCACCCTCACTTTATAAACCTCAACCATTACAGAACCACAAAAATCCTATGGCTTTGCCTGGAGAATACAGTTATTTCTTAACATGCTACAACTTGCATCCTTAATCTGCGAGTTACCACAATCCATGTTTACACCGTGAAGAACTGTGTTGCTTCACAGGAAGTTAACAAAGATGAAGAAAAACATTCCTAGAAAAAAATCTCAACAAGAAAGAGCTTACTACATGTTCAGTTCTACAAAGACCACGACTTCCCTTGCATCTTACAGATGACAAACAAAAATACAAACATCAGAGAACTGTCTGAATTTTTTTAAAACTATATAGTCCAGCCTTAATTTCACTGCTCTGGTCACACAGATTATCTCTTTCAGCTCTAACGTATCAAAGAACTAAGTGAAAAACATATATTTCAGGACACCTTAAGAAAAGGTCTCTCTCAGGACTGTTACTACCAATGTTTTAGCAAATTCAGATAAAAGATTCACCTTAATCTAAGTATGTGATCTTTACAAGACCATCTTCCTTAACGTTATTTAAAACTATATATATAATCATTTGTAAAAACACAGCCCTCCAACTACATTCCTAAACTTGCTGCACGTCAAATAAACACTTCTCAAGTTTCTCTGAAAATAATAATGCATATATAGAAAGTCATCAAGTTATTAAGCTCAAAATACCTGTCTGTCACGCAAAACCAAGAGATGTGATAAAGGTAAAACATATGTCCAGTTTTTGATCAAAACATAGCAATATAGTCTGTATTGCTTTACTGACCTACTTTCCATTGGTTTGTGTAACAATACACCGTGCAGTGAAGGAAACGGAGTAACATCCCATGTCTTTAATAAATACCTATTTCTAGCCCTAGAAGCAAGGCACTTTTATGGCTACACTAAATTACTATAAATTTCTTCACAAAACTGCGCAGATTAACATACGCTTGTTTACAAAGCGGTATAGTAAATTCAGTCTTATCTTACAGAGCTGTCTAACACAAGTAACACTGAGACAAGAGGGGTAAACAGAATGCCAACATAAAAATGCAGAGCGGAAGCTGCCAGCGCTGCATAAGAGCATGATAATTAAGATCACGGACCATCCCAGAAATCCATGCACGGTTAAAATTTAAAAAAAGACTGGAGCTGCTATGCGCGGTGCCCAAGGTACCCTCCAGCTGCACGTACCACCCTGGAGCGACGCCGGCGGAAGCCAACTACGTCAGGGTAAGATGTCAACCTGCCATACAGGAGACCTAACACACTTAATACAGTCAAACCTTGCTTTGGGAGGCGGAAGAAGAGGAGCGGAGCCCGGCGGCCCGCCTTCCCCCGGAGGGCATCGCCCGGCCCGGCCTCCGACCACCGAGCGCCCCGACCGACCTGCGCGCCTCGCCTGCGATACGCGATACCTCCGCTCGCCCGCTAT
>NW_008794545.1:340419-362908 GCF_000699145.1 Aptenodytes forsteri
TGCCCGGCCCCGCCGTCCCGGCCCCAGCAGCCAGGGCAGCGCAGGCCCCCCGCCCGTAACGCCCGTGAGGTGGAATTTCACCCGTAAGGTGAAGTTTTCCCCCGCGGGAAGCGATGCAAGAGCCTTACTGCTTTCTGCGCAGCTGCCTTTATTAGGATAGGCATTCCACAAAAAGAAATCAATCAGAAAATAAGTGAAATAAAATAAAATAAATAGAAACACGGGAAGCAGATGATAGCTCATTGAAGGAAGCTGCTCTTTCACAAGACTTTTTGGAAATCCCCTCGAAACTTTAAGAGAAAGAGCTTTTTAAAGCGTGCATGCAACAGATGCTGGAGAGCATTTTCCAGTGGTATGGAAATTATCATGAGAACCTACCCAAAACCTGAACTTCTGTTTACAGTTTATTCCCAAATCAATGCTTTAAGTGACATAGTGAAGGTAGAAAGAGCGCGATCCCACAAAGTGGTAAAAGGAGGAAAAAAAAAAAAAAGTACTTCCAATTTACTTCCTCTTGCCTAAGAAAAAGTTTAAAATGCAGATGGACACACAACTGTAACACACACTGAGCTGTGCAGCGCTCGTAAGCCACGCATTTGCAGGAGCCAGGGCACAGTTCCCCGTACTAATAATTCAAAAATTCATACAAGTGCCTTAAAAACCAGCAGAAGCATCAGCCTGCTGTGGCCCTTTACTTCCAAATGGGCTTAAACTGACCGTTACGCTTCACTGGTCAGTAAATTTTCCTATTTAAAAAAATAAACCAGCAAGAATCACAGCTGAAATTTAAAATAACGTGGCTACATTTTGACCATTCGCATCGAGCAAGCAAAAGAAATACCTGTAGCTCAAAACCCTATATAATGATCATGGCAGCTATCACTAGTTTCCGTATTTCCCCAACTATATACATTCATACTGTGCCACACTGGTGAGCTCTGTCAGAGTATGTCGTCATTGTCTCCATAGTAACTGTATTTCCAAAAAGAAAACAGCAAAGGGAAATAAAAAACAAGAGCGTAATGTGGAAAAACAGATACACATTTGTGCTATAGATTTTTGCCCCCCTCCTTTTTTTTAAGGAGAACACTCAACTATATCTTTATCATCCATTACACAGCTCCTCCACAACAGTGATACTAACATCACTGTATCCTACCTGTCACGTTTTATGCTCAGAAAGCTAACGCTATGAGGCATACCATTAAAATGGGAAAATTGTACGGGTTGAGTAGAGATGTACAATTTATATTCAGCTCAAATCATTCTGTCTGCTGAATGAGGCAAAGTAGAGAGGTCAGTATTATTATCTTCCCAACTTTTCTTTTAATTCCCTGTCTCAAAATTTACACTACTACTCAATATAGGAGTCTGTTTAAATTCTCTTAGAGAAAACAGTATTTACAAATCTCAGGCAGTAGAAACAAGTGCTTTTGCAGCTTTGAGATTGGCTGCCAGTTCTGTTTCCATAGAAATGAACATTCATTTGCTGAAAAATGGGGAGGTGCTTTAAAGAACCTTCTCCAGTTCGCAGGGATACATTTCTGGTGGAGTGAAAGGGCAAAACTAGCAGCATACGTAAGATTTTGCTTAACAGGCAAACATCCTGACATGATTCTCTTAATATGCAACATCATTAGTAATGTAAACAAACCCCAAGGTTTTCACAGCAGCTAATTCATTCACATAATTCACATTAAAGAAGTGATGTCTGGTTTTACTACCCACTGCTGAGGGCATGCAAAGATAGGGGAAGGGGGGAAAAATAACTAAAAAAAATAATCATCATCGAAGGTCAGTTGGAGAGGCAAGTTAGCAGTGTGATATTATTTAAGCCTGTAAGTCGTCCCCATCAAGCAAAAGCACTAAGACTCTTGCCCAGCCTTATGTTAGACATGGTGCCTCCTCATCTGCTGGCTTTTGAAACTCCTTGGTACATATCCTGCCTCAATTATTCCACCCATACTTGTTTCAATACGCTTTTCACCTCGTCCACCCTCCAAGAGGATCTGTCAGTCTCTAATGGTAACTCATTGCCCTCCTCCTCTTTACAGTTTCATCAAGGATCAGATTCAATAAAGGAAGACGGTAACACAAGACTGAAGGGACTGTTCACGCCAGGTCCACTCTAACACAGTCACAGGGATAACATGATACTACATCTACCAGCGTTCATAAGACTGCAGGTACGGTATCTTTTCCCCTCCTCCCTATATTTCTCCCACATACTTAAGCATATCAATAAAACGTTTTTAAAACCTGTCATGCGTTTAATCATGTTAGTACAAACATTTTTTTAAATACATATTTGATTATTAAAATACTATGGAAAACATTCTTGTATTCAGATTGTTTAAAGCTGTGACTTTTGAGGTTTTTTTTAATTTGGGGTGGTTTGTTGTTTTTTTTTTTCCTCCTAAGTACATGCTGAATAAAGAGACTGAACAACTGACATTAGTATTGTTTGATAAAAGAATCCTAAGTCACATCTCTGGATTCTCCGAAACTAGGTCAACACAACAAAGATTTACTACCACAGCAGTGTCACTCAAGACTATGAAGCAGCTGACATCTTCCACAGTTGTATTAGCAAGCCCTTCTCTATCCATCACCCACTGAAAAGAACCCTCACCAGCAGAGTTAACTTATTTGGGAAAGTAACTCAATCTGGCAAAAGCCATTCCTTTTGCTGGTAAAAAGGTCCACTACGGAGCTGCACCAGTCTAATTAGATTTAAGCCTGTTGAACAGTTTTTTTGCCTGCTCCCACCCTCTTTAAAAACATAACCCTATTCCCCCCTACCTTCCCAAACCCTACTCCAAAATATCCAAAGCACTAAAAAAAAATCCTCAGCACTGTAACAGATGTATTTAGACATTAAAATTTGGCCTTTATCCAGAGATGTTTGATAAAGCTCCTAAAAGAAAAGTTGGTAACAAGGCTACAGGAATTCAACAGTAACTTTCAATCTGCACACACAAGCAGTAAATACAAATTGTCCTTCAGAGAATAACGAAGGACAAAGCCAAGATAAAGCACTAACAATGGAAGAATATCTTTTCAATAACATTAAAAAATTGTCTAGATGGATGCAACAGATAAACTAGGTTCAAGCAAAAATACTGAAACTAACGTATTAGAGGGATTCTGTCTCTATGATACCAAAACTTATATCATAGTAACTTTTGCACAGAAATCACCACCTACAAGATAAAATAAATGGTTTATACTCCCATAGATCAGCATTAATATCTGCATTTTACAGATGAGATAAAAACAGCTTAAAGAAAAATAAACTTATTCAGTTTTCTGAAGATAGAGACAAAAAGCTCAGAAGTGCTATGCAAACTAGTCCAGCAATGTTGTATATCTATTTTCATATATATTTAAATTATTTCAATGCATTTATATTCCTTCATATCCTTCTCCATTCTCCTGAGAACTACCAACAGAAAAAAATACATGTAAAATGCATCTTTGAACCTCTCAAACCTATGCAGCAGTATTAACTTCAAATGCAAAAGATAATGGTTTACCCTTCCACAATGAGTAAATTCACAATCTAACATAACATTTATGTAAAACATTTTTCCCCAAAATTAGTATGCTTTCTTTTGGTTTTTTTTAATATTAACCCTTACAAATCTATTTTTGTATTCTTTAAGTGTTCAAGAATAGCAATGTTTTATTTCAAAGCAGAATGCAGCATAGAAACTCTTACTACCTCAAAGAAAAGGTTGTAAAAACACATTCCTTTGAACCTAGTCTCTTCTATTTTCACACTAAGAAAAGGGTGAGAATATTTAAAATGAAAAGGTATATTTGAGTACATTAACAAATCATATGCATTCCTCAAAGTATTTCTACTCCTGCATAGTTATACTTTCTAGATCTAGCAAAGCCTCCTTTTCAGTCAGCATAGTTGCTTTGAAAGGAAAATGAACACTAGAGAACCCTCCCCTATAAAACAAGATCTACTGATTCCTTGCAGAAGACAGACAATGAGGCTTTCAAAAACAACTGTATTAAAGCCACTGCCACACCACCTCCCTTGCTGTGCTGTTACGTAAGTCTTCTCTTAAATTATAGTTTTAAGTAAGAAAGAATTATGGTTTTACTCTTTCATACTATAAAATACTATATCAAGAATGCAGTAGGAAGCAACAAGGATTCTCTGTGCAACAGGTTTTCTTTTCATGAAATACACCAAAAATAAAGATCCCAAACTCAGTACAGTCAAGATAAAGTCTTAACTTCAACATTTAAGTGTCTCTGAATGCTGCAATCACCTATTTCTGTAATTTAAAACTCCATGTATTAAAATCATTATTCATCATTTTAACCGAGAAGAAATCAAACACATTCATCACTAAATTACCATTTTATTTTAGAAATACACTGTAAGATAGGATAAAGGTTCATTTGATTTTTTTCCCCATGCATGAGCACATTGCAGGATTCTTGTATCCTCTACTGAGCACACATGTAACTTGTTAAAGATTCACTGCTTGTTTCCATGCAGTTTCAACACCTTTTCCCACTGTATTCTGAAAATACTTTCAGTAACACAGTATAAGTTTGTTTCACCGTCTCAATTTTCTTAGTACTTACATATGTTTCTAGTCATCCATCTCACATTGATAACACTAGCATTTAAATATTTATATTAATCTAAAGCTGATTATAAATAGATGATCTTTCATACTCACCACTGATGCTACTTAAAATCATATTTCCAGAGTTTCTTACTTCATCAAATTTTGCAAAGATTGTTTGCAACCTGTAAAGAACAACAACAAACATATTTCCACATCTCTGAAATCCCCCAGGTTACTGGTAGAAACAGAAATCAGTTTATTATCACATATAAAGCAGTAATACAGAATATACAAGGGATTAAGAGTATCTAAAAACAATTCCCAAAGGACTCCTCTTACTTTAGTTGAGCATCTTCACACAAATGCACAGAAAACTAAGTCAACTTAGCAAAGAACAAAACTGAGCATCGTTATTAGCATGATTAAAAATAACTAAAATTCTGAAGTTCAGGTTCAGTAATAGTATTGTGTTCAGATGACTGTGATATTACCCTATTTATACACAACACTAAAAGGCAACAATTTGAACTATGCAATGTTCATGTGGGGAAAAAAATAGGGATTACTATTTAATTTGTTCTGAGACAATTACTAATTTTCCTCAAAATTTTTGTTCCTCAAAATTTCCTCAGTTTTGTTCTGAAAATACTTTTGTTTTAGTTAGCACTTCCACAGGGAAAAAAAAAGGCAATACTTTTTTCTAAACTTAAGGTACACTAAACACTTTAGTTGTGTTCAACACACACCCCCCTAATTTAAACCCTCACAATAGAAAACACTGCAAGCGCTTAGCTACATGTAAATAGCAACCCCCCCGCCAAAAAAAACCAAAAACCCAAAAAACTCTAGATTTGCAATCCAGTCCCACAAAGTAGAAAATGCTATTCAAGCAAGAAAGCTTGCAAGAATAAGCAAAACACTTAAACAGCCGTTTCTCACCACTTCTGCAGAAAATTCAATAAAAGCAGTGGCAGTATCTCACAGAAAAAAGTGTGACCCACAGGCTAGCAATGGGTTTGTAATGAGATAATACACTGTTCAACTGCAAACAATTGAGAATATTTTCTTACATTTCTCCAGAGACTTTTCTGCATTTTAGACTACTCAGAATATGGTAATATCTAACATGCACGTGAAGTTTTAGCTACAAGACTAGCAGGACCAACTCCTGACCTTAAATGCAGAGAGTTATGAACTACAAATCTCATGATAGTCTGCAACTCTCCGAACAGGTACAGTTCAGCTACATTACACCATTACTAGAGACCATATTACCCAAGTCAAAATTTGCTACAAGAGCAAATACTGAAAGGCTCTGTTTACAAATGACAATCCAAACTATTTTAAGACAAACCAAGAAAAATGGGTAAGAACAGTGCTTGGGTATGAAAACTCCCACAATACATAAAAGAGCAAAGTCAAGGACACACAAGGATTTCACTTCAACATTTCCTTATGCACACACCACTTTTACTCAATGATCCATGTAGAGAGGCTGTGCACGCTCACTGTGCACAGTCTACCTTCTCTGACAGACCGCATACCCCTTTTATTCACTGGTACCTCATTTATCTAATAATGAAGAATGCGATAAAATCATGAAACGCAGCCAGACAACAGTATAAAAAACCTGAGCCTTTCCCCACACTTTCCAATGTTTTAGGACTCTCACAATGCATTATTTTTACTTTCCAAATACTTCAAAGCAATCTGCTACAGGGCAAATTTGTCCTGTACTTAACAGGCCCACAAGAAGAACTACCCGGATTTAGCTGAGAATTCCACAAAAAGGCCTACCCTACTGCAAGCATCTAAAAAAACAAAACCAAAAAACCCCTTCATTGTGTAAGTCAATAACCCATAACACAAACCAGCAGTTTTACCATCTCAACTTATCTCAAAGCTATATGTAGCTCAGTAGTAGTTTGCATAATCTTCCCGTAACATACTTGTTAGTCTTCTCCCTGGAACCTATAATCCTCTCCCTTTTGCGCCACCATTGCATTTACAATCATAGCAGCCACAGCAAAATATCCGAAATGGCAGCAATTCACAAATGTCAGGCTACACTGCTTTAATATTAAACCTCCTTTAATGAAAAGGTCAATTTGTAAACCATAGGCAATTTATACCAAAATGGTTTTTTTGCACTTAAGACTTGAAAAAGCAAAACTACAATTATTTTATGAAATGCTTTTTGGGTGCTAGCATTTACTAATGACACATGGAATCCCATTAACGTGCTATGTGCTTTCAAACGTACAAAGTGAAAAGTTCACACAAGGATCAATACACATTGTAATGCATTATGCCATCTTGCTTTCATAAAAGGAAGTTAATGCATTTGCTTCGTATGTACCGTAGGAAGTATTTTTACTGTTTACCAATGACTGCAAGTTCCCCTCAACACTGCTGGATTCCATACTAAACACTGCATTAACAGTTCGCCTATAGTTAACCAGGAGGACTTAACACTACATCTGAAAGGCTTAAATCCTGAGAGAAACTGAACATGAAGACTAGAGATTAACAGATTTCCTTTAAAATTTCACTTTAATTTTTATATCCTGTTTGGCTGATGTTATGCATTTGGCATACATATTTTAGAGGATTCAAAAGAAAAAAAACATTTCCTGCTCTTTTGAACTTAGTTTTCAAAAATGCTTTCCTGAGCATTTTAAACAGAATAGAAAAAATGAAATGCTTCCTTATAAATACATTATAATAATACACACGTTGCCTCTCACTCTGGGCAAAATATCTGATAAAGTACTTACTATGAACATTAACAAATGTGTTTGTCAGCACTGGATGCTATGTAGTCAGTGGTGCTGGCTCGAGAACAACACAGTACTGCCCCTCCTAAAGCTTTCAAAGCATGTCTTCACGGCCAGAGGCACACTCTATAGCATTTTGTCATAATTACAAAAAAAAAATTTCTAGTAAAACACAGCTGTCAAGCACTACTGTAGATCCAACCCTCTCTTTAGTACAGCTTACGGGAACTGTACCTACTACTTTGCAATGACTCTCGCAACAAGTTTCTTCCTCCCTCTCCTCCCACCCAGCTCTTCATGCTACCATCTTCTCATATTTCTTCACAGAGCCACAGACAGCAAGGCAGTATGGGCTAAGGTCTCTAAAATTATTCCAACCACGATCAATTTAAGAATGTTTACAGGAGTTCAGCTCCTGGCAAAAGAGAGCCTGGCCAAGAGGAATCCAAAAAAGTTTACAAGGCTGGGTGAAGACTGGTTTCACTGTCATCAGCAATGAGGAATGTTCTTTGAGAAGAGCAGCATTATTACTCCTTTATCTCATGTCTGCAAGCCCAAGTCTGGATATGACATGCATAATCAATCAGTGAAGTCACCGGTGAATAGAAATACTATGTCACCAGTGAATAGAAATACTATCTTCTTTCTCCAAAAAAGGCACAGCCAGGTTTTCTGCAACTTCACATATGGAAGGAAAAATCCCCATTGACGAAAAACACATGTTCACGACAGCAGGCCACTTCGGCATGGGATGGATGATTGTTGCTGTCTCAGTGAATGAATGAATGTATGAGGTTGTAGCACTTTAAATGGGGGCTCCTGGCAACCTGCTAAACCCTCTCCTACAGCAGGTGACAGATCTCTATCAAAGGATTAACATATTATGGCGATTACGTTCAATGAGAAGAATACGTACCCTTCTAAGACACAGCATGAGCCAACGTGCACGCACATGGAAACACAGATGCTAGCAAAGAACATGCACTACACTTCTAGACTGAAAAGCCGTTATTTATCACTATGCTTGATGGACTTCAACTGCTTGCATGACAGGCAGAGGGGGATACCTAAAAGTTTGGACCTTGCGATGAAGAGGCAAAAAAGCACCACTCCCCTGTCAATAGCAGGAGGATAAAGAAGAAAGGGTGGTAACTAGTCTGTTCTTCATGTCCAGAGTGAGTCTAAAGCAGGAAATGGCCCATATGAAACCTTGCACTTATTTCCCCTTACACCCCCCTTGGGGAAAAAAAAAAAAAAAAAATCTTGCACAGACATGTGTCCACATCTGGACACACAGATGGACCTCATCTACAACATGAACTAGACAGATAAGTAGAATGTACATATCACATAAAATGCAGTATTCAGAATTGCATACTGCAAAATGCTTTAACATTTCAGTATATGAAGTTGCGGCCCTAGACATAAAACTAAACAAACAGCTGGTTTTATACATTTCTGTTTCTCAAGTAACAGTGGGAAAAGTTGACAGATGACTTCCTGAAAGATCTTAAAAAGCTTTTAACACTCAGACTAAGCAACTGCTATCCAGAGCCACATATACTATTTCCATTCAGGGAAGATCAGCCACACAGATTCCGTACTGTAACAAAATCAATTTGGCCCATATAGAACAAAACCTGTTCACTATTCTTGGCTCACAGAACAAGAAATATCACATCCATTTTCAGTATTCACAAACATATTAACACTAATACTTACAGGCCTGATACCAAAGACTGTCAAACCTCTTTGGCAACAACTTTAACAAAAGGGAAAACAACATCCAAATTTCCAACCACTGACTTGATACTGATTTTTCTGAAAAAGGAATGTGCTTCAGGCAAAAAGCACGGTATTATTCTGAGATTTGTAAGTTGAAAAGTAACAAATAGAGGAACTCACTGATTTTATTTATAAACAAACTCACAAATTAATCTCTGTAAAGAATAAAAATGCACTGAAGAAAAATACAGTAGTAGCAAGTAGAGTTGAACTGCAAAAGTAAGATCCCACCTTCTTTTATTGACTACCTAGACTCCAACAGGTCCAATAACCTTCTCTAGAAAATCCAGTATTTTCCACAAAGGCAAACCTACCAGGTGCAGATTACAAAACCTTTTAAGCCTACTATTATTAAATTACTAACTACATTTGGCTTTATATAGACACAACATGTATAGATCATTTGCAGATTTAAGGAAGTTGAACAATTTCTCAAAACAATGCTTGATTAACTTTCCTGCCTTTTCAGCAGATATGAGCTCTTATTTTCAGTGCTTTAGGGCAGAGTGCATTCAAGCAGCAACACACAGATCTCTAATGTGTAATTTGTTATGTAAACGAAACAAGCCTACATTCTATTAAATCACATGTGCACCAAATACTGAAGTAATGGGGTTTTCTGCTAATATTTATGTTTACACACAATTTTTAATGCACTGTCATACAGTGAAGAGTCTGCAGTCCAGTTCTTTAAGGCTGAACTCAACAACTGAAAGCAGCTGTGTCTGAACCACAGATTATCCATAATACTTAAAACCCTTAAAACCTACCCAGACACACAAGTATGAACACAGATTCCCCTCGAAACAATGATAAGATGATACTCTATATCAAAGTTCTTTTTCCACGGATCATAGCTCCTGCATAACCACATGAAAATGTTAATGCATCTAAGTGAAGGGAAAACTTCTGACAGGCACTGGGGAAGAAACGTCTTAAATTAGGTCTGCCTCTGAAGGAACAACAGTCTGAGCTACCATAGAGCTAATCTGTCTTTCCTGAGCTTTGTCAACCACCTTGTTACTTGTGTGAGTAAGAAGAGACTACAGGAAGTCTGCTTTCTGTCAGCAACGGATGGGACGGAGACTAGTAGCCATAATGCTCAACTCAAGTAAATCATAACTCCCCCCTTCATCCCAATCTGAAAACTACTGTGGAGGACACAGCACCGTGATTCAGCTCATGTATTATTTTACACTAGCCTTGACTCTCAGGTGCAAAACTATTGAAATTCAGTGGCAACAACCCGTTTAACATGCACCAAGTAGAACCTTGCTTCTTTATGTAAATGCAAATGGTACAACTATGCTTGCTTTCAGATCAGGGGGAATTTTGTATTCAACTGATTCAGACAGTAGAAATAACAATTTGGCACCTACTGCAACTAAATTAGAAGCTGTTGATTGCCCTGAGGATACAAAGCTCCTATGGTGTTTAATCCTATTTGGATCCCAAGATTTACTCAGTTTGTATCACATGGAAATGTGAACAGGATGAGTGCTGAACCTAAACTTATGGTCAGACCCAACATTCATAGTACAAACAAAGGCTGTTTTTATCTGCCCTCTTTTACTCTCATTCTCTGTTCCAAAAGATGTCCAAGACCCTATCTTAATGCAAGAAGGATCTTCTCTGGTATGTTCCAATTACCTGCTATGAAACTCAATTTTTGGAATTGTAGTAATAATACGGCTTAAACTTCTGTCTAAAATTGTGACAGCCACTAAATAGAAGAGAATGTGTACAACTTCCCATTCCCACAGGCAGGGTAAGCTTTTGTCCAAACAGGCTGAACTCTGCCTGGAATGTGAAACAATAAATTCAACACCATTCTCCTATGATATTTTGATACCCTACAAATCATCATTAAAAACTAGGGCTAATAGTTTTTTATAAGGGTCTGATGAGGCACAGTATCCATTCCGATATTCTCTCTGACACCATGTAGTAGGTATATTCAGCTTTATCAAAATCAAGAAGTGAGATGAAGACTCAGAGTAAAGTGGTATGTTAATTGATAAGGGGTTAACACATTTTAAAAAGTGTAAATTGTTTTAGTAAGGAATTTGAAAGATTTTATTGTATAAACATTCTTTCCCACTAAGTACAATTTCAAGCTCTGTCTAGCTTTCTTAATTAAACAAATCCTTACCAAGGTAGCAGCAAAACAATGGCTACTTTTATTTCATACAAACTAATCTACACACAACACAAACCAGCCTTTAAAGATCGGAACTGCTTTTCAGAAAGAGAAAGGACCGATGAAATAGACATTTTCAAAACTTCTTTGCACCTTTTACAGGAAACATCTAATGTCCTGTGATGGCACGCGTAACAGTTAGAACAATGAACACTCCCTTTGAATACTCCTTTCTCACTGAATCCCAGAATTGCAACTTCAGAATTGGGAAGTAGTTATTCTGAAAAGCACCTCTCTCTCATCTAACTGTAGCCCATAAGCAAACATCTAGGGTGGAAAGGATTGGTCTGATGTTAATTAGCAAGAAGCAAGGGAGGACAATTTTTCCATGATAACTATCTTCAGGAAAGCAGTAGCTTGTTGATTGGCCATACTTTCATTGCACACTTACACATGTACGCACACACTTGTTCTCTCTCACACATGCACTATGCATGAAAAGCATTGATTTAAGCTTCAGTTGAGACTTCTACACTGAGGCTGAACAGCAGCTCTAGAATAAGGAACAAGATGTATATATTCAAGTATTTTCTAATTACTTCACCACTGCATTCAGTATACACTTGCTTAGTTTTGAAACATTTTTCTACTACTGTCCAGCTCCCAGCTTCTCTTAAAGTCAGGGGATTTTAACTGGTGAATGTAAGGCTGCTTTTCATCACACACCTGTACGCTTCTTCCAAGCAGAAAAGACAACAGCAAAAGAAAGTCAGGAACACTAGTAACAGCAGGATGGATGCAAAACTAATGAGAAGATACAATAAAAGTTGTAATAATTTTCAAACAGTTTTTAGTGAGTTTAGCGTTCTGATAAAGAACAGTAACACAGAACGGCTCAGGATCAGAAGATCAAAACAGCTAACTCACCTTCCAGGAGGAATTCCTCTCTTTGTAAGATCTATTCGTACTTTGTCTCCCACATGTCTATAAACCTCTACAATGGCTAGTATGGCAGCATCTCTCACCTGTGAACACAGAGTTTAAATTGTTAATTTCAGGGTTACAGAAACCAAAACAACGTTTGCTGACAACCCACTAATCTTCCAGTTTCTATGACCTGCATGCCAACTCATTTCACAAAACAATTGAAACAGCAAGGATGGAAGAGAAAGGAGATATAACTGTTATTTCAAGATGGTATTTGTTCCATGTTAGAGCATCTCCAGATGGTAAATGAAAAATCCTAGAAATAACAGCTCTAGAGGGAATTTCTGGGATTGACATAAGAATAATATTTGTGGAAAAAATGTGCTTTATTTAGGGCTCTAATCGCAGTAGGCAATACTTCCAAAAGTTAGTCCCTGCACTCAGTCTTTACACTTCATCTTTGCTTTCATCTGTTTCTACATGCAGTGAAGCCCCTCTGGAAGACTAAGGACCTTACTGCCCACAAGAGTGGGCCAAGGTGATCAGCATTTTCTTTACTTTCTTCAACAGGAATTATGTGGCATCACATAAACACAAGAAAGTGAGTAAGACAAGACAGGGGATGGGGAAAGAACAGTTAAAGCAAGGAGACACAGTGCCTCTTTAAAAAATTTAAACCATAGTCATCACAATAAAAACTGCCAAAAATGCATGTTAGTAAACGCCATTGTTCTCTATAAAGAATTACTGGAATGACTTTAGTATTGTTCTTTGTAACAGTTTGAACTAAACCCACAATTGCTCTATCAAGATATGAACTACATCTTTACTAATGATCAACAAACAAGACAAATTCTTAACAGATTTTCTCTAGAATAGAACAATGCTACACTATACAGAGGAGACAAGGACTTTGCTGCACCCAGAAAATAAGCATAAAGATC
Source organism: Aptenodytes forsteri (assembly GCF_000699145.1). Taxonomy (NCBI): domain Eukaryota; kingdom Metazoa; phylum Chordata; class Aves; order Sphenisciformes; family Spheniscidae; genus Aptenodytes; species Aptenodytes forsteri. Next base: position 353,591 of record NW_008794545.1, read on the forward strand.
TATCCTGTTTATTTGCCCATCTCCTACCAACACTACCTTCTTCCTTACTGTGTTCTTAGTCTTTTCTCTCAGACACAACTTCAGACAAATCAAGAGAGATCTTATCCATTTTGATTTCAAGGTTTTCTGAAGTTCAGATGTCACCATTATGAACTACATCTTGACTTTCACTGCAGCTGGTTTTGCTTAATTAACTGATTTTAAATACAGCCCTTGCATGTGCTCAAATGCCATTCGGGTTCCATTTAGGAAATTATCACCTGTCCTGCACATGATAATGTTATCTTTAGCAAATTTGGCAGACTATTACAAGCCCCATGTAGGGGCTCCTTCTGGAGGCAATTCTTCCTGTCAATATTTTTTTTTTTTAATTTTCTTTCAACATGCTCTATAAGAAACAACTATTTGCAGTAATGACTAGTTTCAACCTCTGAAGACAAAACTAAAGGGGCCAGTATATCACAATGCTGCTGCCTTTGCAACTCTACTTTCATCTTCCAATGAATGGACTGATTCAGAGAAAATGGATTTATTGTTTCTCTTTGTAGAAAATAACAATCTGTTGTATACAAGCAAGCCTATTACCTTTTTTTAAATGCCTACATTTATTTTGCTTTCATTCCTCTGTCAAAGGATAGTTGTTGAAGCACCAGTAAGTAATGAAATCCTTACCTGACTATTTGAGTCACCAAACACTGTACACAGATGTGGTACCAACTTGCTGAGGATTAATGGTTGTGCACCATAACTAAAAAAAAAAGTTAATTTTTTTTTAACAGAAAAACAGAAAATACTTTATGCAGAAGTGAACTTTTAGCTTAGCATCAATAAAATACAAACTTACATCAATCAAGCTTCGTCTCTCTCTTACTAGTCCTTTGTCTACTTTTAAATAAGACAAAAATACTATACCTTTAGTCTTTCTTTCAGAAAGCTCACAAGTTGTTTGATTTTTTCCCATTTATTAATTTAATTGAATCAGACTTCCTAAAGTATTAGTTTCATAGAAAAATGACATTCAGAAGAAGGATAGAACCGTTATGTCTCCATAGAAACAAAAAGCTTACATGTTCAAGGTTGCAATAAGACACAAACACACTCCTTCTCGGGATCGGTAATTCTTGTGTTTAAAACCAACAGCAAGGCGTTCCCAAATGTACTATAAAAACAGAAATAATTGTCTTTGATTACCAGGAGCACAATACAATGTAATTCTATCCATATTTCATAATTACATTCATAACAGTTGCAAAAAAAATAACAGAAGGCAGGTCCACTGGAAAAGTAAAGGCACTTCTCAGATAAAATTAAGTTATAAAACACACCGTATGGAACACAACACAGATTATTCCTATGCCAAAAACAATTTCTAAAAAACATCCTTCAGAAATCTAGCTGAGTATTTTTATTGTTTGAGAAACAGCTCTTAAAAACATGCAGAATTGTTACAGTTAACACACAAAAAACAAACATTAACATTACAAACTACTAACTCAAGCAGAAGTTGCTATATTCTTTTTGCTTCATATTGTTTCCCTGCCAAAATTTCCTCTCATCCATTTTAGCTCGTCCTTATCCATACTCCTGCTGTCCACCTCTCCCCTACTTTTGCTTTAAATTTATTTCTTAATTTTTCAATTATTTCTCGCCCATTCATTCTAATTCCTTTGCTTCCATTTTTGTTCTGCTTTCGTTTCTCCTTTTGTGCTGGTGCCACTTCCTGTAGTACGATTCTCTGGCTCACTAAACCCTCATTTACCTTCTTGCGCACTCGTTTTTCATTGCCCGCCTTTAGCCTTTCCCTCCTCAGCTCATCTTTTTACCTTTCCATCTCCTTGCCGTTCTCTAGCTGTACGTTACGGTGTAAAAAGTGTAAACGTGAAGCTTACGAGACTTGGGATTCTCAGTGGTATTTCGGAGCAGATGCACGGACTCAAACTGCAACTCCCCCAGCTGCAGCGCTGCCATTACAGCCTCCGCCAGGCTGCAAGCATCCGCGGGGAGCGTTGCCTAGCGATGGCTGCGCACGGGCAACTGCACATTTTGCAGCCTGGGCACCACCCTCGTTCCTACCCCCGATGTGGTGCAATTGCAACGTATAACGACGCCATACAAATCTGCTAAAACGTATCAGATACAAATTATTGCAGTCGCGTTCGGCTTTCACCAAAAAACCCTCACAAACAGCTATCGATCAACAAAACCAGTCAGTGCAAGAGTAGGGAATACCGCGTCCTCTTCATTAATGAGGTAGCACGCTTCATAGCGGACATAAAATTTTCCAGTTAGAGCCCTGCTTCATCATTTTGTCCCATCTGTGGTTTCCTGTTTGTTTGTTTTATACTTCATTACATTTAGAGAAAACAAACCTTAGACAAGCAGGACATGGCTTGCCAAAAACTCCACAGCTTAACTACAAAGAACAGGATTTTATGGAAGAAAACATCCTTCCAATTAACCCACTGTCCCGGACAAACATGGCAAAAAGGAAATCTCCTTACTCGGTGTACAAAAATACAGGTAGAAAGGTAACTTTAGAGTACTGAAACAAACAAAACGGACTGAAGAGAAATTTAGTCTTTCGCTAAATTAACCCTACTTTAAGAACTGAATTCTTCTAAACAGAGAAATTCAAATGGCTGCTTAGAAATTTCAGCTCTCACGACTTGCTAGCAACAGTTGGTGCCAACCTCCCTTTGTGCCATTCATGCATTTATACCACCTATATTCTTATTTTTATGCTTTCCTGCCCATAACCAACTACATGTAGTTCTCTCTCATAAAAAAACAAGGCCCAAAAAAAAAACCCCACACACATTTAAAACAAGAAAAGGGAGCTGACAACAGGATAAATTAAATATTATTCAACATCACACTAGAACAGACAAGATGAGTTCATGAGGAAGAAACTCGCAGGTCTTATCTCTAAAAAAGGATTCCACCCAGCTCTTCCAAAGGGATGTTTCTCTGCAGCAAAGGGAGCCTAAAACTCTGTATTTCAGTGTTGGAGGCACAGGAAAGACTTCTCTGTTCTGGTCCCTGCTGTGAGGATGGTTGATGCTTTTCATCCAAATTCTTGATGATACATAAGCTGTCCTGGGAGCAGACACCTGAAGCCAGGTTTCTCCCACCCTAGGGGAGTTACCAGAAGAGCCGTACCTTCTCTTATTTACACACGCTGTGCCTTGGACCTCATGAACCCTGTATTCTTTCCTACACTGCAGGTAACCTTCAAAGGGTATGGAAGCTCCCTCCCATCACCTCAGTGTACAACCTAACAACTCTTCAGAAACTGAAAGATGGACCCGTAATCTAAAACTCTTTCATGATGAGGGCCTAGCATGAAGCAACTATCACCACATTCTTTATCAGCAATTGTTCAAATGAACGTGTCGCCAAGATGCTCTGCTGTGCATATACCTAAATGCTATTACTGTAGAAGTAGGTGTACTTTCAGGTCTGCATGCCAGGTACTTGGGAGCATCTTGGGCACAGGAACATGTCACTCATGAACTACTTGCGCTTAGGCATGAAAAAATGCTGCAATGTCTCTTGTCAATGAATACAATCAAACCTAGATCTCGTGAAAAGGTAAAGGCATGTCTTTGTGGATGACACTACTAGAATTTTATGCCTAAATCCCACACAGATCTGTGACCAAATCACATGAGAAAATACATCATGCTTACCGGGAGAGAAACGTTTCTATAGTTGCCTAACATGCTACCTGTTTTCCTATCAGGCAAACAAAGCAATTGAGAATAACTTTCTCACTGCAGACGAAGCCTGCAAATCTTATTCCCTGCGCACAAACATTCAAACCTGTATCTACAAATAAACAAAGCCAGGAATTAGCACGCGAAAGAACCTCATTTTCATTCACAAAAAATAAAACGTTTCCCTATTAACTTCTGCACTTAGAACTCAGAAACAGATTTTCTTCAGAAATTAAAAACTCAAGTAACAGTTCCTACTGACAACCAGGGTCTCCAGAATTCCAAACATCATCATTGCTCAAACAATATAATCCTGTTAAACAATCCTACATTTTTCAAACTCACACAGTAGAAATACAAGATTTAGCACTTAGAAGCCACATAGTGCTAAGTATTGTAAAAAGGTTTGCTTAACTCAAACTTCAACCTAAGATGACAAGGCAGATGGAAACTTATCCCCATCCCAGTTTGTAAAAGGTTCACACAGCACGTTTGTCATACATCTAGAAAGACAGATTTTCTAAGTTAGAATGCACCATCCCAACCGTGGGACTACTCCTATGTGTTCAAGTACAATGCTAATTTTAAAATAAATTCAGAGCTAAACAGATTTATTTATCCTCACTATGCAAACTCAAACCCAGGAGGTTGCTTCAAACATGCTTTAATTAACAAAGTCCTGCCACATGACATGAAAATGTCTACTCAGAATTTAGCTATGATATGCAAAAACTGCAGAATTGCACTGTGCCAGATTTTTATCTTTAGCTGAACAATGCATCAGTGTCAATCCATTAAGAATATCTTTAACATTTACACCATTAACAGTCGCCATAACATTGTGACATATTCAAAGTCAAGCTCATGCATAAGGCATAAGCTCACTGGAGGCCTACATCTGAATCTACATTAAGTAATCATACCATGGGCGGTGCTGCTTCGTCCATCAATTTCAATATAAGATTCTGTGCTTGCTCTCGAACTTGGTCTTTGGCATCTCCCATACGATCTATCAAAGGCAGGAGAACTACAGGAGAGGGAAAAAAAAAGAAAAAAAAGATTAAACACCCAGTGAAGATTTTTCTAATACTTAAGGATATTTCCTGAAACAGATTTAAGATACATCTCATTCAAAAACAAAATCTGATTTTAAGTTGATCAAAGTATTTTAAATTCTCAAATGTATTTCTGAGTATGTTACAAGACTAACAACAAATGCATTGGACTGAAATTGAAGAAAATACCATCTTCCAACAGGCTAAAAAGAAAGCTTCCTGTCTAAAAACTGTATGAAATACTTCAATTTAATCTGCAAAAAGTATGCTAGTGGCTTCTGAATGCCTGGCTTTTCTGAAAAATAATGCTAGGATTTGGGGCGTGAGAAAGAATTGGGATAGGAAAAAGGACTATTTTCAAATCAGTGGGATTTTGGTGTTTAATTACAAAAAAATTAGAAGTTTTACATCCTTCTACTCACACAGTGTATCTTCTGGAAACTCGGCCTTACTTCAGTAACAATATCAGTAAAAGTTACTATTTTAAAACAAGCGTCCTCAAATAACATTTAACTAAAATTGCATGATAGCTGATGATTTCACATCCTAAAAATCAGAACTCACTCAGAATGAAAGGACTCGCCAATTCTTTTCATTTGCTTATCCGAGAGGAGTTTCTAATTACATCTGATAAACAAATTAATGTTACGATATTTAGGAAAGTTATCTGAATGAACGCTTAGATCAGCATTGCGCAAGACATCCTGCTATACTGGTTCCCAGTACTCCACCTGGGGCCTACACACACACTTTGTGAGATTCTTCCCCCCAGTGCTTTCGGTACCAGTTCTTCCAAACAAGGGGTGACGACACCGAGTGCGCCGTCTTCCCTCAGGAAGTACAACTGACATGGAATTGGCAGAGATGTCATCCCCCGCAGGACAGTGCTTTTAAAGTTAGTATAAGCACGTGAAACACCACCTAGAAAAAGCAGTGTCATGTGCTAACAGTAACATTTACCTGTCAACAGCTCAACCTTCTGCATTAGCTTTTGTTTCTGATCTGATCCATGGTTTTCTAAGAGCTGCAAGCATCAGTCACGTAATCTAGGTGGAACTGACTCAACACAGACCACAACACCCACCCAGCCCAGCCTTCTGCTCCTGCACTCTAGTTAAACTGGGGCTAAGTTTGCAATTACCATGCCATTTATTCCAAACTTCTAAAACTAGCATAATGTTTACCTGAGTCTTTTGGAGACTTGCTCATATTCCAACAAAAAAAGATACAGTAACAGCTAAAATCACCTTTTGCTGCATTTGATGTTACATCTCTGAACACCTGAGAGTACTATACAGTTGCTGCCTGATCTCTCTCAGCTGCTGACTGCTGTAAAATTAATTTTCCTATTCTACTCACAGAAGAAATAACTGTATCGCCCTATTTTTTGAAAGGGAGATCTGAAAGAATTTTAACAGTACTTAATGATTTTATAGTAATAACCAAACAATAGCTTGCCAGCAAAAGAAAGGGAACAGAATCAGTAACTCGGGAGGTCTTCTCAGTCCTCTGTTCCTACATTAAAAACAGTAGCCATTTCTGTATCATGATTATTACTGGACAAATACACTGCTGGTCTGAATTTCCCCTCCTGCTGTATCTGAACACTTTCTAATTGTCCTAATCCGAGTATTCAATTCTACTGGCTCTGGATATTCCACTGACATCTTTAGCTACTATTATCAAGCTTTTGCATTTTTCATCTATCTTCTCTTCCCTTTCTCCTCTGAATAAATTATTACAGCTACCTTCATTTTACTGTTTGAAGAGAAGGGTTTGGGTTGTTTTGTTTTGTTTTGTTCTTTTTGTTGTTTTGTTGGTGTGGGATGGGGTTTTTTGTTTTGTTTTGGGGTTTTTTTGGTTGTCTGGTGGGGTTTTTTCCCTATTTTGTGAACACAGAAGAAACATCCAGAACTTGAGAAGTGAATTTGGGGAGTACACCACTGACCTCTCCCCTAAATTTCCAATCGCTCATATACTTACTGGTTCCATTCTTCTTCCCAACAGTATTTTTCATTACTCTTTTCAGCACTTCTAAACTGTCCTTTTACCCGTGCCGTACGTTACTGGTGAGGCCTGCTACATTAACCTGACTGTTGGGCAGCTGAAGGCAGCTCTTGCTTTACAGAGAGGGAAACAAACACAGCCACTGAGAAGCTGTTCCAGCGGAGGGAAACACAGTGCGTGCCAGTCCTGCAGGAACATGGCTCCTTTGTGACTAATTAGCACGCCGAGTCAGTTGACGGAGCTGCAGATACCAGGGCTCTGTTCAAATCACTAAGGCAAGCACAGAGAACAGCTACTAGAAGCCGCTGAACAGAGGTGAGGTCATCGAGTTAAACTAAGCTATGACACAGCCTGCAGATTTCAGTGTGCGCAGCTAGTGAACATGCCAGCCTTTGTCACTCGCGGAGCTCTGTCAGAGGGACAACCTGCTGTGGGAGCTGTTAAAGGGCCCAAATCTCTGCGGGCTTGACCTCCCCCCCCCCCAATCTCAAGTTTCTGTAAGACCCCATATAAGGCATGATATATTCTGTTTGCATAGACAAATGAAATTAGGCTGCTGAATGCTAGCAGCCACCAGCTGGTTTTCAGTTTGGTAGTCCATCTTTTCTGTCAGAATAAGCTCCAGTAAGAAATTCTTTGAAGTTGGTTGCCTGTTGATGAAGTTTCAGAATGCTCAACCAGAAGGCAATCTCCACCAAACATATTTCAATTTGAATTCCTAATGCCTTCATCACTTTTTCTCCAAATGTTAGACACATCTAGAGAGAGCTATAGTGAAAAATAGCCGAATTGTGTTAGCTGTCCTTTCTATGAATGAGTGGGAAACACATCTACCTACCTAAAAAATTCTGACAATGTTTGAGACACACAGGTCCATCCCAGCATCCTGTTTTGCTGATCACCCTTCTCTTTTCCCTGCTCCAAGCTTCCTGGCCTCTCCTTGCTCCTCTCTAGTCCTGCCCAGCTGAAATCACAGAGCACTAGAAACTTTGAGTTCTCATAACCCGAAGTAGCAATTACAGCTGAGCATCAGAGATGACAGTACAACACAGGCTTTTGCTCTACATCAGGATAAGCCAGTGCTGCCACTAGAAAGCAGCAGCTTTGCCTACTCGCTACCTTAACCACTGTTTCCCCCTCACAGCCCATACCACCCCTTGTACCAGTATTTGTCTGTTTACAAGGACATACTCAGATGTTCAAGATGATACACACATGTCAATCAAAAGCACAAGCTAAGAGGTATGTTGGAACTGAGCCAACGGGAACAGCCTGTGGAGGTTTTGGCACCTTAGGAAGTATCTGCTGGATGTTTGTGCACTAAGATTTTATAAAAAGATTTTTACCTTGGCCAGCTTTAGGCAGGTTTCTATCCCTACCAGGAACAGCTGAAGTCATACTTGCAATAAGAGGGCACCCTTTACCAAAAATCAAGTCTCTGCTTTAGAAGATTAGAGCATTGCTATATCTCAAAGAATGGATGACCAGAAAATACATCGCTAAGAACAATGTTTTTTTCTCCCCTAACTTCATTCCAAATACAACTGAACAATCATTTTGGCTGATACTTTTCCTTTAAGTTTTATATGTTTTCTCATCAGCATTATCAAATTAGCATCCTTCTTTATGCTGCAGTGCAAGTATATGCATTTGGTCATTTCTGGCATCAGTCTGCAAACTAAACAATCTCAAATAGATGTTGGAGTTAAACGAAAGGTGAGGAAGGAGAAGTAGGACCATGCACGAAGGCTGTATTCAAAGTTGTAGTCTCCTAACAAGTTACCCCATGAAGTATATAATTTGTCACACTCAGTATGGATTCACACACTCCTACTGTTTTCTATTAACCTTATCCATCTTACTACTTCTGTTGCCTAGTGTCTTTAATTATTTCAAAGGGATTTTGGAAAACCTAATAACATATGACTTTCTTCCTTTTATTTATTTCTGCTGATATGCAGAGAAACATTACACTAAATTCAGGAGACGGTGATTCCCTTTGCAGTTGCTGGTTATTTTTTGCAGAGCCAAGAAGCACTATGTCCTGTTCAATTTGCCTTTTCGACACATTTTAGCGTATTGTCAAAGTTTCCCATCACTACCAGCCACTCCTGAGTTTTTCCTGTTAAGATTTCTACGTTGCTATACCACGATTTTACAAGTTTTGATTACTGAAGAAAACTTAGAAGTGTTAGTAAAAACACTCTATAGCACACATTAATTCTACCAGATCTACCTCAAACTGACCTGCTATTTACATCTGAGCAGCTATTTATGCCTTTTTCCTTCCTAATTGCATAATAGTTACCCTTCTATTATATCCCTAACAGAGCTTATTATCCCATCGGTTTCTTTTCCATTGTTTGTCTTCCTTCTCTTGGCTCAGTAAACCTAAATAAATTTTCATTTATACAAATTCACATAATGATTTTATCACTACTAGTTGGACAGTAGATGCAAGAGTTAAGGCCAAAACCAGCCTGGAGAGTCAGAGTACAGCCTTGAGAGATTAAATATTTATTTAATATTTGAATTAAATA
>NW_008794545.1:362996-368382 GCF_000699145.1 Aptenodytes forsteri
TAATATTTGAATTAAATATTTAATTTAATTAAATTAATTTAATTAATAAACAAGTAAATCACAGAAGTCAGTGCCTAGAATGGCATCCAATGTATTTTTAAAAATCCTGAGCAGCTTAACTATATGACCCCCTGCAACAAAGAATGCCATAGGTAGCACAAACAATTTCCTTTTGTTAAACTTTAAACAAGAGTTCCTTCTGTTATGACACAAATATGGAGCTTTTCAGTTTGTATTATCGCTCACAGCTTCCTCTCTATTCCTTCTCTCTTGACCTCTCATACCTGCTCTTTATAAGTGCCCATTTTACGTATACCCGCTCATACCTACCCATTTCTGTGAACCACGTTTAGATAGTCCATGTCTGCTCTACTGCAAAGACTTACAAAAAAGCATTAAGCAAATAAGAATCTTTACCAACAAAACATCAGTGTTGGCAAAAATTCTGTTACTAAAAAGTCTAACTTCTTGTCTTAGACATTAAAAGAAAAGGCTTTGAGGACAGAAATAGATTAAACCTAGGCAGCAATATCTTCCTAGTTTTCTCAGAAACCTTGCCAGCTCAGGCAACAGCATTAAACAGCTGCCATTAGAAAGGAGGGAGGGAAACGGCTGCCTCTGCAATTAGAGCAGTCTCTGTTCTTCTGGGTAAGATGCACAGGAGGGAAAGGAATCCCACAGAGGCTCCTACGAGGCCAGCAATAGGGCTGGTCTGACAGACCCACATGGCCAAGGACTACTTCTAAACAAAGAATCATTAGCAGACTCTCAGAGAAGGCCTCACTGCTCCCCTCCTCAAGATAAAGTCCAGTCCACAGTAAGTTTAATCAAAAGCCACCTCAGACATTAATGTGCTTTTTTGGGTCTCTCCAGGAGCCAACTAAGAAAAGCATTAATGGGATTAGTGAGATATACTCTTCTTCACCAGTCGTGGAGGGAGAAAACAAACACGCTTTTTTTTACATGATGCATCCATTAATCTATCAGGGTCTCAGTCTCAGGACCATGAGAAGAGACCCTTCAAGGCCAAAGAGTTTCAAAAGCTGTATTAAACCAGCAAGAAAACTAGAAGGTAGAGAACAAACGTTCATGTCATCTTCTGAAATTTCTTAGCTCTAGGCCAGGTTTTTACACAACTAGCATTAATTAGAACCAAACAGAAACCAAGGAAGGCTAGGATTTCTCTACTCCTATTTAATGGCACTGCATTTCTAGGTGTCATACAATGAAGTGTCCACAGACAGCAAGCAGATGGTACTCTAAATCACAGCCTATCACTCAAGCATGGAATACTTCAGGTAACATTCATTCCCACTACTAATAAATTCCAGTGCTAGCCAGCCAGGACATAAAGAGCTTTAAAAGGCTGCACAGCTTTTTATTTCCTTTTTTACTAAAGCTTTAGGGAACCTGTCATCAAGATGAAAAAACGTCACAGCTTAAATCAGCTATGACAATTAGCTACGATCATTAACTATAGAGGGAACCAAAGAAAATTTAAGAATTTTCTGAGATATTGCAGGAAGTTCATCTCTTTGTTAAATTTGAAAATATAAAAGCAACTCAAAACATCTATTCTGGAGAAAAAAAAAACAAATATTGGAGTCTCCTCTAAAAGCCTTTTCTAAAAAAAAAAAAAAATCTGAAATATTCAGCATTTTATTGTTTAAGAAAATCCTACAACACATATCCAACACAGCTTTTCCTGAGGTCAATAAGCAGCAAAATGAAAAGGCGATGTCAGACAAAACATCTGACTTGCATTTAGATGCAACAAGGTATCTTTGAGACAAGACTTCTCTCACATCAATAGAAAAGCTTGCTTTACATTATCTGAGCAATTCAATTTCTTGAATTATTTGATTTAATTTCAAAGTTCTCTCTAATATCTGAGGTTGGCCATACTTTAAGCAAAGACACCAGCCAGATGATCTTGAAGGTCCCTTCCAACCTAAGTTATTCCAGGTTTTATGTTTGGGTGTTCTGCAAGCATTTGTAATCTGGAATCTTACAGTACATCTTGCCATTAATCTCAACATTTAAATGAAATTAATAAAAATGAAAAATAAGAATAAAAATCAGTCAGCCCCTAAAACCTGAAGATCCAATATTTTTCTACATGCTATATATCCATGGTAGCTCATGCTAAAACAGTTCTTGGTTTTCATGGTGTTGAGGAAAGCATTTCTCCATACACCATTAAAACCACTTACTGAAGAGTCACATCATGATTAAACTGCACATTTAAGTCTCTTCCATCCAAAAATTTCAATCATTAAGCAGGAGAAAAAGCAAAAATTAAGAACTTGGGTGTCACTTATCTAAATGCAGTCTTACTCAAACAAATACTTCTAATTCTTGGACCAAATGCTTTTAATCCAAATTCATGCAAAAAATTAATGCACATTGCAAGTCCTTACAACTGCTTTAAAATAAATCAGGCAACATACTTGCATGCTTAATTATGACAATAAATTTGAAAGAGCATTTAAATTATTCTGAAGAGTCTAATTTAAAGGTTCTTCCATCACTTCTAGAAGCCACCTGGGAAAGAATTTAAACACTTCAAATTGGTTTCAAATCTTAGTATATGGCAATACAACTATCCTCCAAAATTATTTTTGCCCACTGGTTTCTTTTTACAGTAAGAAAAATTTGAAACTGCTATTACACACGTACACACATTTACATATGGGGCTTTTGTGTGTAAAATGTGTATCTATAGTCAGACTTACACACACATACATATATAAATATAACATGTATCTGTGTGTGGTCTTTTTTAAGTGTCAAGTATCTTTCCTTTAATTTGCAGATAACATATATTTTGCAGCATCTTGTAAGGTTGTATGTGAAAAAATGACAATTATATCATAGACTAATGGACAGTTCAACATATGCAGAAAAATACGACATAACACCACATTAAAATTGAAACAGATTCCATATACCTTTATTATACTTTTTCTTTTCCCATCCCTTTGACAATAACGAGGACAAAATAACATAAACTCATTTTAGAAAACGAAACTGCAAGTATGAGTAGAGACTTTTCCGAGAAACTCTATCATCCAGTCACACTTTTCCATAATTCTAATATTCTCTTATTTCTGATATATAGTATTTTAATAATTAATGCCATCACCTGGGAAGAGATTGTGACAGGGTAATTATGTACTCTTACGTAATCTCTTTTAATCACAGATCAAGCAGTAGGTTTAAATACTGAAAGATGTAACACTCAAACACTCCTTGATCCACTTCATTTTTTCCAGAATATAGTCATATAGTCTTATGAACTAACACATACCCTGATATTTATTGCTTGTAAAGTATTTTTAAGCATTTTCACTGGAAATACTAAAAAAGAGATTCCAAATTTGTGTGTCCGAGTTCCCAGAACACTGATGCCAGCTGCAGAGAGCGTACAATGTGGTTAATCATAAAAGGATAACACCTCGGAAGAAAGTTACTGCAACATTCAATTGTTGCCTAGGAAACTGAATTAAGTCTCTTATCAGGCATTATACTTCAATACAAAGATCACTAACACGCTCTTCAGAATATTGGAAAGCATCTGTCCTACAACTATCGTATTGATTTTACCCAAATCTAATTTACAGCATATATGTAGGCTGTAAAGATGGAAATAATAAAGGAATCGCAAAAAGCCTGTAATGCTTATGGGGGGCCTAGGAAACTGAATTAAGTCTCTTATCAGGCATTATACTTCAATACAAAGATCACTAACACGCTCTTCAGAATATTGGAAAGCATCTGTCCTACAACTATCGTATTGATTTTACCCAAATCTAATTTACAGCATATATGTAGGCTGTAAAGATGGAAATAATAAAGGAATCGCAAAAAGCCTGTAATGCTTATGGGGGTGAATATTCAGTCACATGAGTTACTTTTTTCCTCTGTACTTAAAGAAATCCATCCCCCTCATAACTGAACAGGAAATTAAACACGGGGGGAAAAAAAAATATGTTTTGTCATATTATAGTTGGGTAATACGCTATTATACTTCCATCATTTACTGAGTTTTGAATCATGAATAAAAACGTCTCAGGGTCACCAAAATGTAACACTCTTTATTAAGACAAAAATACATTTAAGGTTCCAGGTACTTTATGATAAAATACAGCTATAAAAGTGAAACTTCACCTAGAAAATAGGATTCATTGTATTTTTAAAAAGGCAGAAAACAGAGTAGATAGGTATTTTACATATACATCTTCCTTCACTATATTCATGGTGCAGTCCTGATCTTCAGTGAGAATGCAAGTACCTACAATAACTTACTGCAATAAACAAGAATTTAACTATAGTTTGAATATTTCAAAGTAATAATTAAATTGCCTGGAAAAGTTCTATTATGCTTGTCTTTGAAAAATAATATACTCACATTTATTTGACCAAAACAGAAGAAAGTAAGTGTCCACCATATAAAATACTACTAAGACTTCCTGTGGGTCTATAAGAACCTCATTACTTAGTTGAAGTATTTTGCTTCCAAATTTTCCAACATTTTCAGGCTTGATACCATGATCTTTATTTTCTCCTCATATCACCTGTATGAATTGCGAATTTACAATACATGATTACCCACCTCATTAACTATGTTCACATCAAACAATGACCTAACTGGACATAACCAAGATACAAAAAAAATGCTAAAATAGCAATTTGCATAGAATAGTTGATTCTTCTCAAATGCATAACTATGGAAAATTTGTAAAAGTTTCAGAGGGGGAAAAAAAGCTTATTTTTTCCTACTTCTAAGCAATTTTCACATCCAGATGTAACAAAGAGGTTACATCTAAAACCTGAACTAAAAGTACTCCCACAGCATTCTCCTGGAGAAACTGGCTGCTCATGGCTTGGATGGGCATGCTCGTTGGTGGGTAAAAAACTGGCTGGACAGCCGGGCCCAGAGAGTTGTGGTGAATGGAGTTAAAACCAGTTAGTGGCTGGTCACAAGTGGTGTTCCCCAGGGCTCAGTATTGGGGCCAGTTCTGTTTAATATCTTTACCAACAATCTGGATGAGGGGATCAAACGCACCTTCCGTAAGTTTGCAGACAACACCAAGTTGGGTGGGAGTCTTGATCTGCTTGAGGGTAGGAAGGCTCTACAGGGGGACCTGGACAGGCTGGATCGATGGGCCGAGGCCAACTGTATGAGGTTCAACAAGGCCAAGTGCCGGGTCCTGCACTTCGGCCACAACAACCCCATGCAGCGCTACAGGCTTGGGGAAGAGTGGCTGGAAAGCTGCCCGGCAGAAAAGGACCTGGGGGTGCTGGTTGACAGCCGGCTGAACATGAGCCGGCAGTGTGCCCAGGCGGCCAAGAAGGCCAATGGCATCCTGGCCTGTATCAGAAA
>NW_008794545.1:368565-385024 GCF_000699145.1 Aptenodytes forsteri
GCTGAGGGGAGACCTCATCACTCTCTACAACTACCTGAAAGGAGGTTGTAGCGAGGTGGGTGTGGGTCTCTTCTTCCAAGTAACAGGCGATAGTACGAGAGGAAAAGGCCTCAAGTTGTCCCAGGGGAGGTTTAGATTGGATATTGGGAAAAATTTCTTCACTGAAAGGGTTATCAAGCTTTGAAACAGTCTGCCCAGGGAAGTGGTTGAGTCACCATCCCTGGAGGTATTTAAAAGACGTGTAGACATGATCCTTAGGGACATGGTTTAGTGGTGGACTTGGCAGTGTTAGGTTAACAGTTGGACCCGATGATCTTAAGGGTCTTTTCCAACCCAAATGATTCTACTTTCTTCTGGCCTCTGTAAAGAACTCACTATAGTTAGACTTAGTACACACAGAGTCAGCTATGGCATGGAAGAGACAATATAGCTTTTATAAAAAGAAATGGTACCTCACAAACTTGTAAGAGCTCTCTGCAGAACAGCTGTGCAGAAGGTAACTCCACGAACAGAATGCAGTTGGATTTTCACATAGTTCTCAAGAAGGGGTCTTACAGGAAGGAAGGTACCATAATGATAAAGGCATGGAGGAAGAGACACCACCCTGGACAGTGAACCCTAAATCTACCATCACTGCAGAGGAAACACGTTGTTACAGTAGACAGTCTCATGAATATATTAGGTCAATTTTCAGGAAGCAGCGATGTAACAAAGAAATAGACTATCAATAATTATGAAAGTAATAGATGACACAATAAAACCAAACAGAATTATGCCACTATAAACATGCTGCATCTGTGCTGTTACAGCCTCCTCAACTCAAAAGCACTACAACAGAAAGGCACCGAAAGGGGAAACAAGAACAATAAAAGCTGTGGAACCATGTGTATACAAGAAAGAATTAGACTGGGACTCTTACCCGGGGCCGGCGGGAGGGGGGAAGGATAGCAGAGGAGAGACACAGAAGAGATCTGTAAAATGAAGACTGGCAGTCAAGGAGATAAGAAATGATGGCTCACCTCTGTAACACAAGGTCTAGCAAGCATCAAGGTATCAGGCAGCCAGTCCAAAACAAGAGTTTTGCGTAATTAAGCATTACCACAGAACACTGTAGAAGCCAAAGGTCTTTTGTGGGTTCAAAAACTAACCAGATAAAGCTGTAGGAAAACAGGGTGACAGGGGAGACACTGAAGATACCATCTGCCTCAGCTGGCCCTAAACTGCAAAACTGCTGACAGCTAGGGGGGGGTCATACTGAAGGAGTTATCACTGCACGTTTGTCCTGTCCTTACTTTCTTCTCAGGCGTCTGCAAACAGATCACTGTCAGACACGAGTCTTTGGTCTGACTCCAGTAAGTCATTCTCAGATTACATTGGAAGCCAAATCTGCAGAGTCAACAGAACATGATTTGGGAAACTGCTGGTTCTTTAAGTTTTGTTGAAGGAAGCAGTTTTCTTGCTCACCGGTGTGTTTTTAATTACTCTCGTAAACCCCAGACTATCCACACTCCCAGACACTTACAATGAAGTTTTTGTATTACTGCTTCACTGACAAAAACTGAAAACGATCCAAATCTTGTTATCAGACTTGGAGAGACAGCTACCAACTGAAGATAATTCACACTATAAATCACTCTTTAAAAAAGTAATCTAAAATATAGATTGTTTTCTGCCTTTACTGAGACTAACATTTCAGTGTCTGTTAAGCTTATATAAAAGCTGATCATGCACAACAGTGACTTGCACATTTAGCATAATGCATTCTACAGGTCTTGATTCTAGAGATGCTCAGAAGACCAATTTCTGTTGAAGGCACTACTACTCAGCTTTTCTAAAAAGTACTTCTGGAATACACAGCTTCAGATGTCTATTAACGTTACACATGTTCAATGGTCACCCAGTGCCAGTATTCTTTTTTTGTTTAAATATAAATGCCACTTAGTACTGAAGTTTAAATCTTTAATTTGCTCATAATCTCAAACTACTCAAATACTGGGACAAAAAAAAAGTGTTTTCAAACTATTCTCAATAGTTCACAGTTTAAAAAAACAAAAACAGAAGAAATGAAAGTTTTCCAAGCTTTAATAACATTGCTATAACTTTAAGTTCTACACACCACTAAAATATAAATCAAAACAGAGTAACACTCTGAAGCCTAGCACTGTTTGTAGCTACAAATGAAGACTATTCAGAAATCAATATTCTGCATAGCACAATACGCCTCCAGTTCCCTTACACTGCTCCAATACAAAACTAACCAGCCAAAGAAAAACCCTCTGCAACAAAACAGATTTAAATTCTATAGCGCACTACTGCAGTAGTTTACAGCATCCTGAAATATGCTTACAATGAATTTAGTTAGTAACTTGTCATAAACTATACTCTGTATTCCTAAAGTTCCAAATTTTGCTGATTTCTTAACTCTTAAATACAAAAGTAGACACGTAAAGAAGAGGAAGCTTAACATTTTGACAGACAATTTGAGATAGCTGGGCATTTGGGAACAAGATGCAAGATAATTCACACAAATTTTGGAGAAGGACATTAAGCTAGAAACTTATTGTTAAAAATAGCCAGTGATATAACACCAATGTTAATGCCCGAGTATCGCTATCTGTTTTCAAGGACAGAACAAAATTAGTTGAGCAGCGTAGTTTGCTCATACTTCCCAGAACAACTGTTTCATACTCAGGCACATGTAGATCCATTAATTTGAAATTCATTCGAGTAAACATTTCACACAAGAACAACACTTAGTACTTTTTTTCATCCCATAGAAAGTTTAGACTACTGAAAGCTACAGTCCAGTTATCTAACAGGAGGTGGACACATAGTCCTCTGAGACCACAGGCTTCACCAGACGTAAGGCTCTAATTAAAGTGATCTGCAAATAAAACCTTCAATCTTTAACACAAGTGAAAGGTAACACTTATGTCCCAATGTAATTTTTAGATGACTGCCTTGGGGAGTGGTAGGAAAGTATATAACATGGGAGCAGTAAGCAACTATATAGCATGAAACTAATCAGTGAAAAGATATTCCTGGAACCTTTAAAAAATCCCAACCACCACCTAGAAATCAGTGATTGCGTGATAAATGAATATTTACAAGTTAACATAAAATTATTTAAATTCCAACAACAGCAATAAGATGCCTACCAATATATTGTAATTAGCTCAAAAAGCTTTCAACATGTTCCACTTCAGCTGCTAGGGGAGAAGAAAAAAAAGTGTCTTTTACTTTTTGTTCTTAAGAAAAAGAAAGCTATATTTCACTTACCGGTTCCTATATAGGATTTAAAGCGTCCTGATAGTCTGTTGACAAAGGCACCTAAAACATCTAATCCCAGTAATGCTACCTGTTGAAACAAAAGCATTAGATATACAAAACAGATCACTAAAGATTTCTTTAGAATATATTTTAAAGAAATTAGACATATATATGCAAGCATGCTGAAAGACTGTACCTTAACCTAAAGATAAATTAAAGTTCCAATTAGAGAGCTGATAATTCCTTGGAAGCTTTCATTAAGACAAAGTTATCAGAATATGTTTGGAATGGATCAAGTATATTTACATATACCAGAGCAGTTCAGATTTTTCAGTACTTGTCTTAAAACAGAAAGAAAATAAATATTAGAAATCAATGTTTTAGTATTTTTAACTACAAATGATTAAAATTCAAATTAATAATTATGAGGACTAAGGAGTTGGAAGACGCTTTTTTTTTTTTTTCTCCTCTCTGGATCATGTATTAGGACTACAGTTGTGTCCCTTATTTTCTTTAAAAGATGACTCTAGAGGTCTAACTCAGTATTAACTGAAAATCAAAATTCCTTTGAAACAGGTACCAGTAAGACTTTAGGCCTTACTTCCTCTACCAGGTTTCTAAGCTGCTCTTAGAAAGAAACAAAACAGAATGCCATAGCAACAAACTCGACCACCAAAAAGGGGGGGGAGGAAGGGGGGTGCAGTTACCAGACTCAGAAAAAGCAAACAGCTTAAAATGCAAAACTAACTAAGGCCCCAAATATAAGTACTAATACAGACCGGAAAAAAAACATGATTTAAACAGTTTCCCAGATGCTAAGAGCTTACTTCAACCTGGCTACTTAGCTCATCCACTAAGGTCATTACATCGTTTTCCAACCTCCCAAAAGAAAACAACTGAGCCAAGCTAATACTGCCCTCCCTAGCAGTTCACACCACACCATTTGTCCACCTGCTTGTTAAGCTAAGGAAGTTTTATTTCTCTTCATTTGCTCTTGTTCAAAAACAAACAAACAAACAAATTGGAAAATAAAAGGAAGTTCAAAATACTGCCGTGATTGTGAGGAAGTTCCCATCTATGAACAGAAACTAGATGAGAGGACAATATCCGCTAATATAGAAACAAGAACAATGATCAGTTAAACTAAATTATTTAACAAGTCAGGACACTTTTTTTCGCCCTTAACTATCCTGCATACTGTTCCAAGACTTCATTCCTAATTTCCTATAATAGTTCATTATCAACACCAGAACCTGCATTTTCACATTTGGTAGTTAACTCAATTTGCTGCCCATGAAGGTACAAATGCCAAAGGAAGGAACTTCTGAAGCTCGGGCATTCAATAAGTTTTTCTTCCTCTTTATTTTCTAGTAAGACACGCACTGCAAATTTTTCCACATGAAGACATGAGCAGAATTACTCCCCTCTATTAGCTATTTATTTTCATAAAACTTGGAACCACATTTTCTTGGATAACTGTTTCCTCAAGATCCTTATCTGTCACAATTGTCCACACTAGACAACAGGCCAAAAAAAAAAATTGACTGGAGATGAATGTGAATACACATGGCCCACGTACACAGGATCAAGCGAGCCTTGTTTCCACAGGAAACTGGACAAATAAGGTCCCCATAAAATCTAGGATCTGAAGCAACCGCATAATTAAGCAGATTTTAATAAATGCAGTATTAGTACAATAGATCTCCTTTTAAACAGGAGGTATAAAACTTAGTTCCAAGTTAGTACAACTTACTTGCAAATTTACACAATTTTATTACATACTAAAACAGAGAATAGCAAATATAAGTGGATGGCATCACTGGCTTAAATTAATATATTGCCAACAAGCGACTGCATCTATGGCTTAGGATGAGAAAACAGAATCCTGTAATTGATAACTAACTTAAACAAAAAATGTAAGTCAGCTTTTATGGTAATGTCAAAGCTCCCCCAAAGCTCTTTCCTTTAATGTTCTTTTCCAGATTGTCAAACTATGTGAGACCCGAGACAAAATCGCAATCTAAAAAATGATGCCTGAAAGAAATAAGAAATTCATTCTGGATATACATTGTTTTCCTATGTTTCTGTTTCCTGACTACAAGCCCCACCTTAGGCTTGTCTTCCAATGACAGTTTTTAAGTTACCCTTCCTGTGCAAGTATTTTGGTGTCCGTTAAAGCACAAACCACAGCCTTTCCTTCTGTAAAGGTACTTACAGAGAATCTCTCTCTTCTCTGCACATTTGACTGTCTTTCTAAAATCTCTCTTGAAGACTTCTACCATTCTGAACAACAGCAGCTGAGATATTTAAAAAAGTGAAGCATGCATGGCTGTTTTTACTACAGATCTACTCTTTACTAATCCCAAAGAAGAGTTCTGAGAAAGATGGAGAGTATTTCTTGATTAATTCCTCCAGTGCTTAGCCTTTAGGGTTTGGAGGGGGTTTTGTGGGATTTTTTTGCCCTTTATTTTTTTTTTGGTTGGTTGGTTTGGGGGGGTTGGGGGAGTGGCAGGGGATTGTTTGTTTTTAAAGTCTCACCTGGGTAAAAACAGTGGCCATATGGAATATTTGAACGTCCATATACCTAAGGGTCAGAGGCTTAATAACTACCAAAGAAATGGCTATTCATCCTAGCAAGACTGTTATTGCCAACAAAGAATCTGATCACTTGTATTTCATTTGTGTAAGAATATTTTATTTTGATCAAGAGCACCCACTGAGATAATGCCTGCATATTCCATATTTTTGTATCCCTCCCTGTGAATGGGTAAAGTTTAATCACCTCTTAACGATGCAAGTCACATTTATCCTGATTAACCATTCAAGCAGTTGTTGATATGGTGTTGGCTCTTTGTTAACTGTCTATCAAAGATTTGCTTAATGAATGCAGTAGGGGTTCTACTTCAGTAATTAGCATACAAAAGCCACTTCAGTAAATACTATAGATTTAAATATCCTGGTAAGTAGTTTTGTCTTGTGATGTCCTTATTGTATGAAAATATATAGTTCAGACTGTACGGGATGAAATAAAGCTTTCAAAAGTTACCTTTCTAAGTCAGAGTAAGATATAAGACTAACCCTGGCTTTAAGAAATGCAGAAGTAACAAACACTGCTGTGAAATTCTCATCTAACAGCTACTAAGCAAGAACCTTTATAGATAAGAGGTAAGGGAACAGGTTACTACAGTCTTAAAGGAGCAATCCTCTACCTACAACATGACGGTTATTCTTCAGCTCATACGAAGTCCTCTACAGTCTGCAACTTTGAAAAGATAACAGGTATGAAATGTCATAATATCTGCAGAGTGAGGAAGTATGATGTGACCTCAGGCTGGAAGTAATGGGCAACTGCTCTAGCTACAAAATTGGCTCTCATTCCACGTTTCAAAACAAGCCAGCTGAAGCATACCACTACGGGGTATACCAAAGAAACTACCTCTTATTGTTTTTGTAGATCGATCTTAACATTTCTCTGCTTTGATACACAAAGTTCTGAGTTTCAGCATCTCCTGGTAGGTATCATCCATGCAGTATTCAAGCAGCCCTTTGGAAGGAGTCCTTAACAACTGATATGAGGTCACATGAGCAGCATTCAAAAAAAAAAATCACAAATTGAGGCAGAACTGATCTGCAGGGAAAAGGTTCCAAGCTCTCAGACACTGTGTGGGTCCATGTACCAAAACAGGCTCTCCACTATCAACAGAGAAACACTCGCCACCATCATGGCTCTTTCCCCACCAGCTTCAATGAGGGATGTATTTCTTCTGGGATTAAAATCATTGGATGTGTTTCTTACTCTGTATTCATTAAGCCTGTCGCCTGCTGCCTAGAAAGAGCCTTTGTATACTGAGACTGATTCATCAGCTCACTATTGTTTGATGCATTTAAACACTGCTTTTGAGGTTCACAATGGAAAAGAAATTTAGGCTTATTTGAACTGGAGCTGGTTAGTTGCTGAGCTACTCTTTAACAAGCCAGTGTTCAGGACCGTCTTTGACTTCTCAGATCACAATAAAATTGCCAACCCAACTGAGAAATATTTTATCTGTTCTGGAAAGGACCAGACTCTTTAGTGAAATCAAGATGTTCCAACGAAAATGCAATTATGAATTGAGCCAGTGATTAGGAATTGAGCCTATTTCTTGCTCTGCAGCTTGTTCCTTTTCCAGCTCGCCTTCTACATACTCTTTCCAGCACTGCCACTGCTCTTCCGTGGGCAACTTCCAGGCATCTAAGTCTTTGCTAGGAAAAGAAATACTGTTCTTCAAACCATACCTGGTTAACCATGCATGCTTACTATTATTCTCACTGTGATTCTGTAATTTCCCACCCCTGTGGGGGACATCTAGGGGCAGGACACTACCAGGAAACCACCTCTCGTTACAGAAGTTGCCAAATGACCTTAATATGAACGTCCTTGGATTTGGTCATAGGATCTCTGAACGGTATATGGAAATACAGATTCTGCAGATCACAATATGCGAACTAGCCATGAGAATCTAATGGGGGAATTATGGCGGGGGGGGGCTGAAACTCTGAAAGAATGAAGTTAAGGCATTGGACTTCCTGTCACCATGGGGACAGCTGTGGTATCACTAACAATCAACTGACAAACACAAAACAACACGCCAAACAACTACGCCCTGCAAGAACAAGCATTGTTCCAGCACTGCGACACTGGAACAAGACATATGCAAAAACACCATGAGATTGTTGTTGTTGTTAAGTATTTGTCAGCCAAGCCCAAAGGTGTACTTTCTCAATTCTCAAATAATCTCAAGCACCTTGCAAGTAGCTAAACATGAAACGAAAACATATATGTACATGCAGTCTCTTCTGCTTCACTTCTTGAAGTTTCTTATTCCTAGTTCTCTTTACTCGTCTCCCTGAATACACGTCTTCTCTCCTATTTCACAGGATACTCAATCACTTTTTGCTCCCTTTACTGTTTCCCACTCCAATTCCCTCCACATTGCCCACTTCGCTGAGATCTACCCATATTCCACTCCCTCCTTTAACCCAAAAGATTGCAGATAGCAAAAACTGCCCCTGGCTCCATGGGCAGAAGGAAGCTTCCCTTTTCCCGGGTTGTTTCTTCAACCCAGGTGGTTCTTCAGTCCCAGCCAGGTCATCTTCAGACTCCATTCTCCCTTGCACAAGAAAATGCATTGCTGCAATCCTCCCACTCAGCATCAGTTGGGCAGCTGCCTCTATTGACAGCAGCCAAAATTGCAGTCCCAGCTGCTGAAGCTACCACACGCGTCATCTATACTTCACATATTTTAGCTGACAAGAAAGCATTATTTGCATTCTCTTGCTTCTTTCATCTTCAAGGGTACAAATGACACACCTCCAGAGATGTATACAATCTTTTATCTTTTTTTTTAATTAATGTTTATCACATCACTTCACATTGCAAGGAGAGAGAGGGGTTGCTGGTAATCTAACAAAGTCTTCAAGCTCAACAATTTGAGTCGCAAGTTCTTTAGCAAATGCAGAGCCTCCTCTATCTAAAAATGCAAGTTTACTGACTTCAAAGCAATGTTTTGCAACTATAATTTGGACTACAAGCTAAGATTCTGCTGAGAGTATCACATCTTTGCTACTGTTAAAATTAGACATCAGCTGCAACCCTCACTGTCTCAAAAGAGTATAGACTACCAAACTTCTTATGGTAATCTTCCTTTCATTATCCTTCTGTGATGCCCAACCACAAATCATTTCAGCAGCGCAGTGCAAGTAACCACACTACCAGAGGATTACTGAATGAATCACCCATATTTATCCAGAGACTAATGAGTGCAGTTCAGCACTGAAAAGGCTTGGTTTCTTCAGAGGTCCTTCTTGACAGGCATAGATCTGGGAGGTCCTTCTTATTTTGACCTCTTCTGTATAGCAGCCAAAACAAGCAAGCATAGCACTGTCATAAAAATTTTAAAGCTTATAAAAAAAAAGTCTGTTTTACTGCCCTTTCCCCATGATGGGAACTGTAACATATTAGCCCCCCCCCCCCCAATTTCCCCCCCCCCCCCATTAATTAAAAACATTTACCCAAGTTTGAAGAACACATTAGTGTAACACTCAAAATGGTTACTGGAAAAATGTTTACAACCTTCTATTATTTCAAAATCTCTCGCGACCTTCAAACTGACTTGAGTTTGGACTGAAAGTGTGATTCAAACTGACTTGAGTTTGGACTGAAAGTGTGATTTCCAAATTGTTCTGTATTCTGTGGACAATACAGTGATGAGTACTCTAACATGTGTCGTGTACTGCCTCCAGCTTGATCCATTACATGAATACCTACAGTTTGCTTCTATGTATATTAAATGTTCCTCTCCCTCGACCTTTGTCATAAATTTTTCATAGATATTGTTCCAAGGACAGCAAGCATAAAACAGAAGTATATGATACAGCAACATCTAACATTTTAAGCCATTTTCTTTTTGAGATTGTCTGGCTTAAACTTTATGTGCTGCAGTGGAAAAAGGTTGAAGACAGAGCCTCTTTAAAAGCAGGGGTCAGTGGGAAGACAATGAGATGTATGGTATTTCTCTTTAGAATAAATAATTAAAAAAAAAAAAGCTTTTTTCCCCCCCCGCAAAGAAAATTGCACTTGAAAGCCTTTCTGAGCACGTTGATGGAGCAAAACAAAGAAACACTTTATTTTAGGACTTAGTTCTTCCAAAAGAATATAATTCTTTTCATGCTCAAGGTCTCTTAATTTTCTTTCCCATTTCCTCTTATTTAAATTGTACTAAACATACAGTGATTCCCATTCTCTGCTACTTACTCCTACCCCTGCACCAGCTCCTCTACTGTGAGGAGACAAGTATTCATGCAGCTGAGTAGTAACCCACTTTAGGAAACCAGTCCAACAAATGAACAAGATAAAGCATCTTCTCAACCAGATCTCTTCCATGAGCCTGTTTACTGTGCAGTCTCACAAGCACTCGCATCAGAGCAACGAAGGCACGACGCACCGTCACAATTCAGCAGCTAGGGAAAGAAACTGCTTAAATCAGCAATGCTGCTAAAAAACGGACATTGAACTACGTATGGCTCACGTGTGTTGACTGCTGTGAATTCTAGTCTGAAGGATGCACCTCTCCTCTTGCACACTGCACAGAGCTTGGAAAGGGTCTCTATTCACACCCAAATCAATCAAATGGCAGGCTAAAAGGGATAGCCCTGTTCTCCCTCTTGACTTGCAGGCACATTTGATCTGGTGTACTTAAATCTCCTGTAGCATCAGTCAAATCTGTTTGTTGAAACGCTGGAAAATTAATTCAACATCAACAAAAAGTTAATTGCCTCAAGAATGACAGTGAGAATGCCTGGCCACAGGAGAAGCAGAGCTACTATTTCAAGAGAGAGTCAAGAGACTACAGTTAGGCTGGATTACACAAACTGAAGCTGCAAAACAATTGAAAACTGTCAATTCCACCTCTGGAGGAGATGCCCAGGAGTTTGAGAATATATATTCGACATTCCTAATTAAAGGCTGGACAAAATAATTAAAACTTCTTGCAAGTTTTCCTTGTCTTCTGGAGATCTGCTTGATTATCTGGCTAACATTCAATAGTTTGTTTAACATTCTATGAACAGAACATAAATAATACATGAAAAAATAATACTTATTACTCAAGAAAAAGAATCAAATCATTGAGCTTGAAAACTAAAACTGGATTCATACATGGACAGGTCAAACCACATTCTCATTACATAGAAATAAGGGAAGTAGCTCCCACATAGCCAAGATGAAACAATTTGAAGAAAGGAATAATGAAATTCAGCAAAGAGCTCAAAGTCAAACATTTCTCCTCCAACAAGGACATTTAAATTACCACTACTTGCTAACAAAGACTAAGGAAATACCAGGATCTATACAGCAACTGAAAAATAAAGGTTGAGGTGGGTCCTCTTTTATTCCATTTTTCTGTCCTGCATGTTACAGTCCTACAAGTCACTACAGCATTGGCCTTCTGTGTAGCATATGCTGGCTTGTGTTCAACTTCAGACCCAAAAGAACCCACACATTTCATTCCTAAGGACGGCTACTCAATCACATGCCCCACATCCTGCATTTGTGTGTTCAATTATTCTTACTGAAATGTAGGACTTCACATTTTCTATTTCTGAACTTTCCTTTTTTTCCCAGATCTCAGTATCTGCAATTTCTTCAAGTAATTTTAAATTCTAGCTTCCACCTCACACACGTACATGCAGTCAGTGAAGTTATAACTGCTGCTATCTCTTTGCAAGGACTTCAGACAAACATCCTAGCCACTTGTCTGAACTATTTGCAAAATTACAGTTCAAATACTCCCTTCCTTTCAGGAAACTGAAAGCTCCTCCTGCTGGCCTTTTGTTGAACTAAAGACAAACCAAAATAAATATTTGCCAAACCAAGGAAATACAAAAAATGCAACAATAACATTACCAATATTTTAGTATCTTTCAGTATTTGGTGTTGAGACAAACAAACCTAAGAAAAATCTCACTCTACAGGAAGCACAGAATAAAAGATAACTCGAAAGATTTGCCTAAAAGAAACAGATTATCCAGAAACAGATAGTGTGAAATCCTATTTTTTTCTTTGCATGGCAAACAATCTGCTGCTCTGACATAAAAACAGTTGTTATTAATTATTTTCCTACTGCAGTTGAGGAATAAAACAAGTTAAAATTATCAACTACAAAGGTAAGAAATCCAAAGATGACTCACAGTCACAGACATTACTGATTACTCTTCTGCCATAAAATTACCTTGAGAAACTACCAGAATTTTAGTCATAGGTTTTTATTACTTCTGATCAGGTGTGATTTGCATAAGGAACCAAAAGGTGGCTTTATTGCTCAAAAAATAAATTTTATGAGAGTAACTATTCAATTTTTGTGGGCTTAAAAAAAACCCACAACACATTAACAGCCAAGAGTAGACTTGCAAAGCTCTACTTGAAAAGTAGTATTTCTCCATCTCACATCTCTTTAGCAGAAGTTCAAAGCATATTTCCAGACTACTTATTTGAGTCAGACAGAACAGTTTGAGCCACCAGACTGTATGAAGTTAGATAATCTTGTAATTATTTCAAGTGACTATCAAGTACAAGACAGGTGTAAGAGGTGTGTTAATTAAAACTCATGTATACATAGATGAACATCCAGGTTAACCCAGTAAAGCCAGCAAATATCTATCAGTAGTGATACCCTCAGAATGGGGAATTAATGTACTGCTTCAAGTTCACCTGAGAGCCTGAACTCAAACATTAGCACTGTTACAATTTTCTGAGATTGCCAAATACTTCAGAGTTTGAGGAGAACAAATACCAGCAGAATAATACCATCACCCAACTCTTAATACTTTGCATCCAACTTACCTGCTCCCTAAAAAGATTTCAGAATTCACTGCCCTTATTTTTTCCCCTCCACTATTCCTCACAGCCTTGGGAACACAGTCATTTTGGGGGAGGAAAAAAAAAAACAAAAAAACTACACACCCCAAAACCAAAGCTCTAAGTTGTAGGAAGAGAGAGGTCAGTCCCAACCAACATGAAATAAACCAGATCACAGCACCAGGACACCAAGCAAACAATTTTCAGTTCAGTGAGCAACTCTCTCATTCTAATGAGATCCAAAATAAAAGCTTAAATTATGCACATCATCTGGGTACTCCCTGGTGTTGCAAAGTTTTCAGCAGTCTTTGGAAGCTAATTTATTACTGACTGCACAGACATCGTAACTGAAGTCCCCGTAACACACCATTAAGGTCAGCCTTTAAAGATGTTTCATCTGCCCTTCTAGATCACTCCCCGTGTTCTGCAACCAACTTTCACTAGAACTCCATACCATTTGCAGATGAGTCAACACATTCTTAATCCCACCTTTCTGATTTATCAGTAACTCAAACTGGTAATTGTGTTTTCCACTTCAGTGAGCTAGATGAACTCAGAAATTTTCCTATCTGCTTTCTTAGTTTGGAACTGCCAGATTGTTTATTAAACCACTATAAATAGCTGCAAACTTCAGAAAAGCAAAAGCACTATTTAGATGGCCAAAATCTTTGAGACAAGTTAATTCAACCTTGCTCATAACAAGTCCATACTTGTTTACTGAACACCTGTTCTCTTCTTCCCCCGACTCGTTATCGAGTCTGCCAAATCAACCCTCCTATTCCTATTCCCTCCAGATCCTTTCCCTTCTGGTTATGTGAGGCAGAAACTTGCCAGGGGGGCATTTCATAGAAAGTTTTCTCTTCTCATGCACAGCACAGAGTTGAGCCTAGAGCTCCCAGATCATGCCTCTTCTCTTTCAGTATGGTCAGCAGAGTGCACTGCATGCAAGAACTGAGTTTTCACATGCTTTCCGGCACATCCAGGGCGAGTTACATTAGTTATTCCCTCATTATCCATACCGGTCACCTACAGTGCAAGTAATGCTCCCCCTCAAAACTTCGTCCAGCATTCCCCACTTGTCACTCCAATTCATCTGGCTCAGCAGTTCTGATAAATAAGCCAGTCGCCAGCCATTATCACTGCTCAATTAAACAGCCATGTCAACAGGGAGGGATTAATTACTTTGGGACTTTGAAGACCTGCAAGACCTTTAGCAAGATATATGAAGAAAGAGATGATAAGCAGGATTGTCTCAGTGCTCTACATATCCATTCCTCAGCAGAGGAAAGGGTAACCAACAAATTACTAAAGATATAGTAATAAAAAATAAAGATTACTTTAATATTTTTCTTGAAAATACACGTAAGCCTGTGGTACTCATTACTTTATGGTATCATTCAGGCCCTGAGTTTAATAACAAACTCAGATCTAGCATTTAAACATGTAACATCTATGCTTGCATAAGATAAAATACGCAAATAAGATGCAAACCGCAGTTCTCCAGAGTATTTTTAATTTTCTTTTTGAAGCAGCAGATGCTGGCAGTCACCACCACAGCCAGGAACACTGGAACTGATCATGAGCAAAACATCCAAGATCTTGTGCTGTTGCAGTTAATATAACATATATAATATGCTTTGAACTGGAATGTTGTTATGTATAAAGAGCCACCAGTAAGTAGACACAGAGAAAAGGTTAAAACAAAGATTTTAATTATTATGCAAGCTATTTTTAAAACTCTTAGAATTTGTAATACTCTCAACCTCATCTTGTATGACTGAGGCTTGTGAGCTGGAGTACTGCATATTCCTCATTTGTCCTACAGTTCTAACAGCTAAGGAGTTCTGTCACCTTACATCAACAGCAAACAGAATGTCTTGCGTTATGAAAAATACATCTTTAAAAGCAAATTTCAAGTATTAATGCCCAATTTTGTCAACTTAAAAGTGCAGGAATAAAAACTTTTACATTATCCTGTTGAGATAAGTAAGTACCTAGTCCTCTTTACACAAAAGGCTATTTTTAAAGACCTGTCTAGGTTTCACAGTAATCAATTATCACCAACAACTAATCTGTCCTCAGATTAGGAATTTAAAAGCAAATAAATTACGCTTATCCAACATAACGTTATTTCCTCAAGCTAACCTGACCTTTAATGACAAATACACTTCCAATAAAAAAAAAAATCATACACACAAATAGAGTTAAGCCTTATTAGTTTCAGACCTCAAACTCTGAAGTGCTATGTGCAAACACTGGCAAGTACACAGCATTGTAAAGTCAACGGAGAAAAAAATACCCATTTCATGAACATACTGCCCTTACAAGTTACTCCTACATCTGCCTCCTGAGCCTAAGTAAATAGGAAAAAATGACAATAACCTCACTGCACTAAGTTCAAAGGCCCAAAGTACAAGTCAATCATCTTACAAGGCAAGACAGCGAAGTAAGGGAATAGGTGCAGAGGGAAGGGCGGATCTCCCTCGGTTGACAGACCCGAGCTGGGCATCACAGACCAACACCGCCACCCGACGACGGGAGCGCAGACCTGTCCCAGCTACAGACCGCACACACCAAAAAAAAAAAAAAAAAAAAAAATCGCGAAGAGAATACGATTGCCCTTGGTAGTCAAACTGCGTTGTCAATCGTGTTATCGGCTGACCGACGTCAGAAAAATTTACAAGTATTGTAACAGGCGTGCGCAGGAGTAATCACTGTTTTCCTGTAGCTCAGCCTAAAACGCACGGGAAAAAAAAAAAAGCGAAACGTGAGTCATCATTGGGCTGCTACAAAGATACTATATAACTCCCCACGTACAGGAAAGTCACCTAAAGACGGTATGAACAACTTTAAACTTACAGTGGGAACCCCAAGAAGCAAACTATTCATTAGATCGTATAACACACACACGGTGTAATACAAACCCGGTGAAACAGCACTCTTTACGGCCTACAGAAAATAATGGCAATCCCATGAAACATTACACCCAAGTACAGAGACCACGGAATGGGAGTGGTAGTAAAAAAATAAAAAATCACCACCTATCTTGTTTCAGAATAAGAAACACAACCCGAGCATATAAAATAATTGAGGGTTTTTTTTAATATTATGTACAAAAACGTTTGACCAACTATAAAAGCAAAAACAAAAACCCCATTACTGCTTCTTTTAGGACACAGGAATAGGAACGAGAAAACGTTAACCAATGCCTCCCAAAATTTCGGAGTTTCCCTTTGTGGGGGGAGGGATAAAAACTGGTATAAATGTAATTTTATTTCTGCTCGTATCTGATTAAAAAGTAATCCGGAGCTCTGTACCTCCCTACCATGATGAATCATGGTCTTCCTGTACCAAGCCTCGCCGACCAGCCTTACCTTAAAATTACTAGAGTTGACCCATCCTGTTAATTCGTCGATCACTTTGTCAAGGCGTTGCTGGTCCTGCTCCAGATCGGGGGACCTCGCCGGGTCGCTCAGGTATTCCAGCAGCTCCTGGCCGACCTGCATCCTGCGGCCCACGTCCTTCTGCTGTACCTGGTCGCAGAAATAATCCATACCGGCAGGCTCCATCCTCGGCCGCTGCGCAAAAGTTTTTTCGGAGACGAAACGACCGGCTTCAGGGTCGGAAGCGCGGCCAGGGCAGGGCGGGCGGCAGGGGGAGGGAAACGCCCGGCGAGGCGGCGATCCCCGGCAGGGCCGCGGCGCTCATGAAGCCTCTCCTCGCCCTCTCCGCCCCGGCTCCGCGCCCGGCGCCTCCATGCGCACACGCACCGCACGCCGCCGCCAGGGGCACGGG
>NW_008794545.1:386408-401894 GCF_000699145.1 Aptenodytes forsteri
TCTCCTTACCGCGGCGAAGGGGAAAGGGAAGGGAGCTGTGTGAGAATGAACAGTGCGGAAAGCGGAGCTCCGTGGGACGGTGAAGCGGGCAGAGAGCCCCACTGCAGCAGGCAGAGAGGTGTGCAGAGGGGGGAATGAAGCTGCTGTCTTTCCAGTGCTTTTCCGACTTTGTCAAGTGGTGCCCTGCAGCCTCTTTCGCTCTGCCCTGGTTTAAGGTGGAGAGACCCCCGGGGAGCCAAGTCGGTACGTAGGGTGCGGTTAACGCTGCAGCGTCGCTGACACACGTGCAGACTACCAGGAATCGACTTTATTTAAAACAGAGACCCTTTAGTGCAGGGACTGTGACTTGAGCTGTTGTTTCAGGGTCGGTTTAAACTGGTCCAAATCCCCCTGATGTTAGAAAGGGGAGAGGTGGTCCTGTCCTGCTCCCTCCCTCCACCTTGTCCTAGCAGTGTGTTTGTGTGGCCTCTCGGGCCACTCTTTTACTCTCTGAAAGTACAATTGTGGTTTTCACATGGAGGGAAAGGAAAGGAGAGGAGGTTGCTTTCTCTCTCCTCACACCCAAGCTGTTCTGCTTGGGCCTGGTCTTGTCCCCTGTGCCGGGTCCTGTGCTCACTTGACCACTTTGGGTTGATTTAACGGGCTAAATGGCAGAGTTGGTATCAGTGAGTTGGGCTGGCTCACAGGTCCTAAGGGCAGAAGCATGGGACTCGGGAGATGGGAAGTGTAATGGTCCCTGTCAGTGGCAGTGGACAGGGATGTTTGCCTTCTGTCCCTCTGATACTAGGAGGATTCATGTTACCCTAGATTGCAAGCTGCTGTTGATACAGGCGGTCCTTTTCTTCCCCTGCTGTCATGTATACAATCCTTTGTATACAATCCTTCCTAAGCACCACACAGAGCTGGTGTTTATTTGACTTCATGCAAAAAATTCAGGGAGATAATTTTTTTCTTTATTTTTCTTTATTTTTCTCCCTTTCTTTACCACAGAATTAGCTTTTTGCTGATTCAGATTCCTAAACTGCCTCACTCTGGGGTTAAGCAAGTGCCAGAATCAGCGCAGGGAAAGTAGAAACAGACAGCCAGAAGCTAGAAGGGGGCAGATGAGGGCTGGTGGGACCTCTTCCGATGACAGCTGTTGTGTCATGAAAGCTCGACTTAGTTTCAAGATGGCACAGTCTGGCTGTCTCGCTTACTTCATTAGTCCTGACGCTGGGGAAGGGTGAGACTGCAGGAAAGTGAGGTACTCCCTTCATTTTGCTGCAGGATTTAGACAGGTATAAACTGACTGAGGAGCCACACCTGCAAATTGCAGTTTCACAGCAGTGTAAACCAAACTAAATTGGTGCTACAGTAGTCCCACTTGCCTGCTTCTCACAAATCCCATTTTCAGGAATTCTGCACTTCCTTTCTGTCCCGGGCACTGACATCTGTGTGACCTTGCAGAGGGCTAGTTCAGGAAGTTGATCTGGCAAAAAAAGAGATCTGTGTCCACAGGCATAGCAGAAAGCAAGACCACAGGCAGCCTTTTGTTGATTTTGGTGTGATGTGGCAAATTCAGGATCCCATGCTTGATCGCTCCCTAAGCATTACAATAATGAAGATGATTAAAAAGATTATAGACGCCTTTAAAACAGGAATGTATGTATTGTACTTAGAGCTTATTTTAATTTTACAAAAATACTATGAACTGCTTATCGTGTTTTCACAATGGATTTCCCTGTGCACATACAAAGAACTGTAATTTTGGACAGAGCTGAATAGTTCTTGTCCTGTGTGTGCAATGCCATTTACAAAGATAGATTATGAAAACTTGGTATGGAATTACTCATTGCTTTTATTGAAAATGGGACTCAAGAAACTGTTGGAAGTGGAAAAATAAGTATCAGAAAAATAAAACTGCATTGTTATATTTTCTCAGTGCACTAGAATCTGATTCACTGGTGGTGTAACTTTAAAAAGTAAATTTCTTGCTGTGAAAGTTTTAAAAGTAACTTGATCCAGTAAGACTGGCTAAATAGGAAAGCACTGAGTAGATGGTACTGAACTGTTGGAGTATCAAGAACTGTAAACAGTTTCAGTCCACCAAACTTTCTGAAAAAAACAGGTAATTTAAAATTCACCTTTCATTATAGTCCGAGTTAATGTCAATCTCTTAAGACAGAAAATTCTAAGCAAAAAGGGGGGTAAATCTCGTGGCACTAGCTTTTCTGAATTCCTCTTGATTCAAAGCACATATACTGATTAGGTAATCTAATTGCTGTGAATAGCATTGAAGCTGAGGAGAAGGGTAAAGTATCATAAGATACACACTTGAAATGTTGAAACTATTTTGTCAACCCAAAGACGACATCAGAAAGCTATGTTAAGGGCAAAAAGCCATGCTGGGATATGTGGCTTTTCCTTTTTTTTTTCCATTTCATGTAATAAGTGTTTCTTTAGAAGACACAGGAGAAAATAATTGCCTCACCGTAAAATCAGAGGATTAGACTACTGTATTTCATCCTGTTACTACATGCCAGCACTAGTGCCTTTATACTGTATGGACACTGATAGAACACTAGCAAATTGGTAGCCTTTTTATCACTGAGGTGTTCTGATAAGATGTCGCGGTTTAATCTCAGTCGGCAACTAAGCACCACACAGCTGCTCGCTCACTCCCCCCCACCCGGTGGGATGGGGGAGAGAATTGGAAGAGCACAAGTGAGAAAAA
Source organism: Aptenodytes forsteri (assembly GCF_000699145.1). Classification (NCBI taxonomy): domain Eukaryota; kingdom Metazoa; phylum Chordata; class Aves; order Sphenisciformes; family Spheniscidae; genus Aptenodytes; species Aptenodytes forsteri. The sequence continues at coordinate 389,122 of NW_008794545.1, forward strand.
GTCATGGGTTGAGATAAAAACAGTTTAATAATTGAAATAAAATGATTATAATAATAATAATAATAATACACAAAGCAAGTGATGCACAGTACAATTGCTCACCACCCGCCGACCGATGCCCAGCCAGTCCCCGAGCAGCGGCCCCCCCGGCCAGCTTTCCCCAGTTTATGTACTGCGCATGACATCACATGGTATGGAATGTCCCTTTGGCCAGTTTGGCTGTGCCCCCTCCCAGCTTCTTGTGCACCTCCAGCCTTCTCAGTCAGTAGAGCATGGAAAACTAAAAAGTCCTTGGCTAGTGTAAGCATTACCTAGCAACAACTAAAACATGGGTGTGTTATCAACTTTGTTCTCATCCTAAATCCAAAACACTGTACCAGCTACTAGAAAGGAAATTAACTCTGTCCCTGCCGAAACCAGGACATAAGATCAAGGTAATTTCCTTTGACATCCTAGCACTGAACAGAATTATCTTTTTTGTGGGATCAATAAATGTTGGTTCATTTCTTCCTCTGCAAATTTTGATTTGGCAAATAGAGCTTCTGGATACTCATTTCTGTTTTTAGCAAGGCAGGAGTAGCACTAACGTAGAATCTAGTGCAGTCCCCCAGCTTGGACAAAGGACACGGTTTTGTTGTTAGATGTTCTCACGAAGTCCTACTGGACTTTATACCTAGGGATGTGGGCTAGGCTCCAAAAAGAAGGCATTTTCATTCAAGCCAAAGATCTTTTAAAGCCTCTTATTCTCAGTTAAGGAGACTGCTTCCTTTGGAATGCAATCTTCTTTTTGATATGCAAGCATGTGAGCGTAAATCCACTACTCTTGTGTATTTGTACAATGCACAATGTTTTGTAGAGCAATTAAGCCCCGTAATTGAATGCAGAATCAAAATTTCCCTTAAGTCTTCTCAATATGACTTGCTAGCAACCAGAGCGATTACAGCAGGACCTGAGGTAAACGACACTAATCCAGTGAGGCGCACTTCCAACCTGAATTGCACACCAAACCTGTTTCTACGCCCCCATCCCACACAAGTGTGCTGCACAATTGCCGCATGTAACGCCCTGTTCTGAAAAAGGCGAGAATCATACAGAGAAACAGGCTGGGGAGGGAGAATGCTGTGCTCGTCATTCCTTTGGCTGATAAGAAAGTGTGTACTGTGTTTCAGGCTCTGTTTCTACCCTCTTTCCTTTCCTAGCAGTAGCTTTAACAGGCTGAGACCTCATGCGACCCAGTTATCGATCTTCTGTAGCAGGCCTGTCAGTCATTCCAGCAGAAAGCTCCTTCCACAGACTGACTTCCCCTCCTGAAAAATCCTTCCTATACAGAGGATGTAATCCCATCACTGAAAGAACCATAAAAATCCCTTAAAACTCCTCTGATTAAAAGGTCTCTTTATCACAAATAGCAAGCCCAGGCAATAATAATAAAAATAGAGTGAATTTAAACATGAGTCACTCAGAAAGTTCCCATAAATTATGCTTGATGTAGCCTAAGTTGACACTGAAGAAATCTATGAGAAAGTTGCCCTTACATTCCTGTCGGATTCCTCAGCAGCCGGGACAGCACTTCTACATCATGTTCCACCCTGGGTGGCTTGAAGCAAACATTCAGATTGCCTCTTGGATGTGGTGTCCTTCAATCATGTACCACCTCCTTTTAATGTAGTCTGGAATAACCATAGGCTTTTATTTGTGTATAGGTTAGAGATCAGTACATCGAGGCTTTTCTTAATACTGTCAGGAGGTATAATAGTGTCATATTGTGCTATTTTAAGCAGAAATGAGCCATTTTTTTTGTTATCCATGTCATGTCATATAGGTATTTATTTTGCATCTTTTCTTACATTAATTGTAAAAGGATGATGTGTATCTTTTCAAGCTGAATTTATCACTGTGTTGAATTCCTCCCTCCAAAATGAAGACTATCAGAATAACAAAGTAATAAATATCTTCTGAATATAAATCAACTCATTCACGAAGGAAAGTTCTTCTGATGATGTTGCAATATATGTACCAAGCTAGTTGAAGTATTGCCCATTTTTCTCACAAGGCCTTAAAGATAAAATTAGATGTAACTGTATTAAAAATGTACTCGGTGAACTCTGGTACATTTTGGCTTGTGCCATGGATGTTCTTGAAATTACATTTTTAATATAGATCACTTTCATTTGCTTATTTGTGCAACAGTCAGAAGTTGAAACTAGTAGTCTGGTATTTTTCTTGTACGTACTGAGTCAATTTGATTACAGAAACGGGGCGTGAGGGGGGTCAGACTGATTACTGGATTACTCCGAGGCATTAATTTGTTCCTTTTGTCAACTGTGTTTTAACATGTAGATACTGCAATTAAACAATTCATCCTGATAAATCTTTTATGATTCATTTGCTAATTTTCTTGATACATGTGATACAGAGAAAGAAGAACAAATGAAAAACTACGGGTAGTGAAAAATAGTAATAACAGATCAAGAAATAGTGTCAGAATTAACATGTAAGTGGCCACTTTTATCATGTTAGTCTATCATGTCTTCTATGATTACTCAAGAACTGCTACGTAACTTAGTATTCTTTATGTCATTTTTGTATAGTGGCAGAGGTGTTTGTCTCTAGTGGTAGAAGTATTTAACTGTGGTTTGTCAAGCGAATGATTGCATCTGGTTTGTGCAGCAGGTTAGTTTGCTAGACCTTGATCTGTTACGCTTTTCTATCTTTAAATTTCTGTGGTGGAATATGATATGCCAGTGTTCTGTGTAAAACCTTTGTATAATGTTGCTGTATAACGATTTTGTGTCATGCTGGAAAAATTTGGGATGCAATAGCTCAACATAATAGACTATCAATACAAAATTTTCTAAATTGTTAAACTTAAGAAATTGATTAAACTTTTAGTCAAGATACCTATGAGAACTATTTCAGTATAGATGCAATGACCTTTGTATCGTCATGCTACTGTTTGTAACAGCAGTACGAAAGAACTAGAAAAGGATCCAAAATACTTGATTCATCTGACCTGAAAAGTAAAAACTAGTGAGCACACAGTGTACTGCACAGCAGTATCAAGGGACGTGTAGCTGGGTGTATTTTGGCCTTGGACTGGCAAAATCTCTGTTCTTGCAAAACAAGTCGTGGCATTTTCATTATCTGCAGGAAGTTTGCAAGACAGTGAATGTGCTGCAGAATGTGAAAAGCCATGTGGAATGGTATCCTTCTCATTACGTAGAAACAACTTTCCAAACCAGGCAGTGTGTCGATATTCATCCTAGTAACACTAGTGCAGTGGCAGACTCTGCCCACATTTACACAAAGTAACCCACTTCTCACTGCGTGAGAATTAGAAGGGAAATGCAAAAGCATGTATGATCTGATTTGTTGGTCTCTGGTTTGGCTTGCTTTTTTTTCTGTAATGCAAACCCAGCTATAAATAGGATCAAATTCAGCAGTCATTTATTACTTGAGTAACTCCGACATTACCAGTATTGGTCAAGAAATGTTTTTTCAGGTAAGAAGCAGCGGCAGGGTTCTTCCTCAGAACGAGAGAAAGTTTTCCTTCCATACATAGAGTTTAATGCATACATAAAGTTACAGACATATAGTTTAAAATGCTTTTTTCATAAAGAACTGTGTGCATTTACATTTTGGGATTAAGCTGACTGAATTTTTTGGCTGTTGCCTAATTTTGACATGCTTTTCCTTTGCAGTTTGAAAAAAACTTGTCTGGCTGCTTGAGAGCTCCCTCTCGTGGTAAACTTTCCTGGAAGATCTTTGCAAGTCTTCCCATCCAAAGGCATGTCGTTGAAACTTTTACCTACCGTATCTATTACTGATAACGCTGTGCAGCAAAAGAAAGAAGCCAAGCTAGCAGTTGTTGCAGATCATATTTTTTGCTTGGCTGTCCACCCTTCTCACATAGAAACCTACTGGTTTGGTATGGATGTAAATATCAGTTGGTATTTTGGGGGAATTTGTGTAAATGATTATGCATATGAAAAAAAAGTAAGTATTCATCTGTGTTCTAGGGGAAAAAAAAAGAGTCATGGATGATTTTATTTTTTACCCTGAATAGAATAAATTACTGTCCTTGTCTAGAATAGTTTAGAATCTCTTGTATCTGGGTTGGTGCTGCTGAACATGTAGTTTAAAGCGGATGGTACTTACTACAGCCCTCAGCAGCTTTGACCAAATACCCACTATTACGGGTCTGTGCTGTACAAGGGTGTTTTTACTAAATTGCTTTGCAGTTCAGAACTGTCACCCGCTCTGTGCTGGAGGAGTACCAAGGGTTTGGAAAAAAAGGTTCAGATGTTCTCCCTCCCCCGACAAGCCTTGACCTCCTGTGCCTCACCTGAGAAAAGATGTGGATCTGCAGTGTCAGGGACTAAAAGCAGCCACAAATCCTGGAAACCTCTTGCGCAACATGATGAAGTCATTGCAACTGGCTCTTTATGTCTCCTGTGAGAGATGCTGAGTCATGCTTTTTGGTACCTTTGCACCGGCCAATACAAGGGAGTGTGAAGGTTGCTTCTAAGAATACAGAGGGTACGCTGGTTCTCCCTGTTTTCCTATGGTTAAAGTGTTGGCCTGTCCAGATCTTCCAACCAAGAGTGAATTATACCATTTTAGAATGAAAACTGAAATGAGATAATAGCCATAAATACAGCTCTGAAAATAATAGCACTGTAAATCAAGTAAAATAGTGGGAAAAATAAGGTAGATTGTGGGGGAAGACAGTAAGGTTGTTTTTGTGTATGTGTATCGTGGGTTCTGAAGTGGACTGTTTAAATTAAATGTAGTTTAATTCATAGTGTTTTAATGATCAACAGCTGGCTCACTCTGTCAAGAAAATAAAGCATTTAGTCACATATAGTTATCTAACTGGGAGACAAATAACAAAACCACATGAATGCAAGCAACTCAAATTCAGGCAATTTTGAAAACTAAGGTTGGTTCAGATCCTACGGCTCTGACCAGTATCAAGGATTGGGCTTGCTAGTTTGCTTTTTTTAATTTGCAGGAAGAGGTTGAGGTAGTGATGTGATATGTACTGATGGGATCTTTCAAAGAAAGTATGTGGAAACAATAATTAATTGAAGTAATAAGAAAGAGTAAAAGTTTCTTATAATTAAAATGTAATATGATTGTCAGAACTTAAATGATAAATTGTTATATAAACGTATATGCACAAATTTAATTAAAAAAAACAATCCGTTTCAAAGAATTATTCAGAACAACAACTAACTTTTCTTTGGTATTTATTGAACCCATGTAGATCTTCAGTTTACTTCCCAAAAAATTCTATAGCCACTCATTTATTTGATGTTTGCAGATGCCTTTTGACACATATATATAAGGAATTAGATATTCATTTACCCTAATCCATAAAGTTGCAGTTAGGACTTTCATAAAACAACATCTGGGTGCCAATTTAGCAGTATTTTAATAAAAATTTTAGGTACTTCACCATTTCTACATTCTAGAATGGAAATGGTTAGAGAAGCGAATGTACAGATTTGATACACAGGCACTTTGAACAGACAAAATTTCTTAGAGTCAAATTATGAATAGGGGTTTTGTTCCCCTTTTGGAGCCTCTATCTTTCTACTGAGAGAACTCACTTACCACATTGCAGGTCTGGGGGACTATTTCACTATAGACAAATCAAGAAAAATATGTCATAATATAGGCAACAATATAATATAATGTTTTTCTATAAAATCCCAAGTAATATCATGCAAATTTGTGGCAGCAGAAGTGGACTCTCTTTAATCTGCTTTTAACTGAGTAACCATAGTGTCTGTGATGCCTCAATTATGAATTCCCTTTTTTTTAAATACTGTATGACTCATAACAGAAACATTCTTGTATTCATTGCCAGCATTTAAAGACAATAAGTGGCCTATTTAGAAGTAAATGCCTATGGAAATAAAAATTTCTGCATACGGGTATTTCTGCACACAAACGTATCCTGTGCTATGGATTTTCCAGAACGTATGCCCGGTGCATAAGTGAGCAAGCGTATGAGCGCTCGAAGTGACAACAGATGCAAAGCCCTACCCCCAGCATGGTACCTGGCTGTCTTTGGAGTGGATGTCTGAACCTTCCCCTGCATTCACTCTAACGGATGTCACGACAGACACTCATAGGAAATTGAGAATGCATAAAAGTGAGAGTGATGAGCCAAACATCATCGATGACCAGAGTTTAAGTTCGTTCAGTTTAGATACCTGCTTATGTTAAACGTGTTGGCTGATTTTAAACTAGTTTAAATGCCAATCTATAGCCCGATCCTTTGGGAAGAAAAAGACTGTACAACCTCAGCTAAAATAATATCAATTTAGTGACCAGTAGCTTGTTCTGTTTAATAAAACAGCATTCTTCATTCTTAGGTCTCCGCAATGTAACTTTTATTCAAGGATCCTGGTATCAAGCAGATGTTTTTCTAGGTTCACATCGGATCCTGTGAACTGCATGCGGATTACTGCATTGAGGACTGCAGCCAGAGCAGGCTGCCCCGTTAGAGGAGGCAAGCCACTGGCCGAGGGTGACAAGAAGGCAAGCCGGGGCAGGGGCCTCACTGCGCCCCGTTCAGGAGGAAGGCGAGCAGAGCAGTCCCCTGGCAGTGCTAGGGCCAGTCAGCAGCCTGGCGGCTGCCAGACAGGTCTGCAGTCACAAGGCAGGTCCCAGGTCAAGCCAGGTGTCTGACTTAGTGAGGTACATGACTTGGGCTCAGGCACAGCCGCAGTGTACCTCAGGCAGGGGTGAGAGCTGGAGCTTAAACGCAGCTCGCAAGTGAAGGGGGGAGGCCTCCAGCGGGGATTCTCGCAGCTCTTTCTCACCCACCAGCTTTTCTCAGCCATCTGATCCAAGGTTGCACAGCTACACCACATCAGCGCTGGCCTCCAGCACAGGCAGTCAGACCCCTGCTGGGGGACTGCACCCAAGGTCCTCATACTGTGGATTTAGTGGTATATGTGTGGTCTCTGATTTGTTGGTTGCAATCAAAATAAACTAATTTCTTACCTCCATATATACTCTCTCATTTTCTGAAGTGTAAAAATACATGCTTCTTTATGTGTATGAGAATGGCAGCATTCTTTTGTCTTAAATGCTTTAAACAGCCGGTACTGAATGTAGGAGAACTTGTACCCCACTTCTGTCACAAAGCTACATGGTAAAGGAGGAGTAAGAGCAGTAGAACCAGTCATCTGAACTACAGATTTAAATTTGAGATGGACCTGAATGACAACATTTACAATTTCAACATAGAGTTTGATTTTCCACCCACAGTTCACTTTTATTCATCTCTGTGGTTTTGCTGTGGAGCATTATAAGTCTAAGGACTAGTTTCAAAACTGTAGCTGTAGACTTGGGCTGAGATTCAGAAATCCAGAAAATCCTGTTATGATGAGGCTTAGCGTCAGTCCTTACCTAAGCACAACTTCCCTTGAGTGCAGTGAGTGTTGCTTAAGTATGAACTTCCGAAGTATGCCCAAAAATAGGAATGAAGCACATCTTGGCAACAGCTACAATTCCTCATATTTATGAAAGCAATCCTAGGGCATGATGACATTTTCAAAACTAGCATCCAGTTATATGTATTTTTGGAAAAAAAATTGAGACATACTTCAACAGAGGTGAAGAATGTATTATTCTCCCAATCTCATTTTTCTGAAGTATGTATGATGAGAGGAAAGTGCTTCCCGATCATCCATTTTACTTCTTCAAGCAAACACTTCAGCCAACTTGAGAAGACTTTTAGAGAAGTTGCAACATTCCTCGCATTCTGTAGCACTACTTTCTTTTCCCTGGGATCCTGGAAGTTTCACAAAGACTGTGCTCTCTGCATTTCACTGGGAAAGATTAGACCAGCAACATTTTCCTTCTTCGATGCAATGTAATCGATACCTTGATGCTGCTTCAAGAAATGCTAACCTGAGCCTAGAGAATGAAGCAGATGCGCTGGTTATGTCTACGCTGCATTTGAGGTTACTCTATCCATGTTCACACTACAGGCTGCAGGGTGCTTCCAGACTATTACAGGGATGTCCATACATAGGGATACACTACAGTTATGTCAGAAAAAGAAATCAGACCTTTTGGCTTTGAAAGCATTTTTGAGTGCATATTTGTGCAACCTTATGTGTTTAAAGATGTGGGTTTGTGCAAACCAAAAGCTGCCTCCAAGGCACCATTTCAGGAAGCGTGGTATTTGTATGTGACCATATTCCTGGCCGAGCCAGGAATTTTATTCAAGGAGTGTTATTCAGTACAAAAGACTTTTGCTGTTCTTACTAGCATAAGTTGTAGCCAAAGTCTGTCACGGTCAGCTCCAGAGAGTCTTGCTAGGCAGTGCTTGGCATCCCAGGGTTTGGTATTCAGCTGGCATTGCTGGAGGAAGGTCTGCATCTGCAGGTGAAAGCCAAGGTGAAAACATAGGTATAGCTGCTGTGGCTGTGCTTGTCTACTACCAACATTGCTTTTCGCTTGTCATTGTAGGTGCAAGGCAGACTCTGGCTCCAACAGTCACCAAGCGCTTAGCCCTTCTGGAGCTGGAGCGTGGTGTGATGTCCTCTCTTGTGCCTTGTTGGTATGATGGTGTAGTCAGCCTAGCAAACAAGGCAGCTGAGTATCCCACCTGTGCTGCAGAATGTCTGAAGAAGCATGTTACAGGTGAAGGTAAGCGCTGGTGGTGCAGGCCGTGGTGTGGCCCTGTAGGGTGTATGTTGTCAGAGACAGTGCTCGAGAGCAGATCAGCCCCGACCTCCTCATTGCACGTACTGGTGGACACGTGAGGAGGATCCTCTGCTAGCTTAACCAGGTTACTCTCTCAGTGCCTCAGAGTGTGCATAAATAATGGATAGTGGACAGTCAGGGTTTCTGGCCTCAGGCAGCGTGCAGTCTAATAAGGCGATACAGCTGAGATCACAGAACACAGTTTCAAGTATACTCTGTACCTTCCATGCCAAGACATGATCATTACATGAAAATCCAAGAACACAATCATCACAAAAAGTTTTCCTGAGCCATAATTGCGTCCAGTAGTCCATGTAAACAAATATTTATTCCAAACTATTTTTCCACAGAGAGGCACACTCCATCAAAAGATAATGCACACTGTATCTCACAGAACTGGACAATGACTATGTAATCATTGCTTGAATCCAGACAGTCTTTATCAGCTTTAAAATGCGTCTGTAATCTCTCTTTATAAGCATATAGATCTCAGCAGGTGTTTTGCCTGAAGGGTTGTACGGCAGCAGGCCGCCTGAGAATAATCAAGCCAAAACTCATCACATGGTTTCAGTATAAAACTGTTACTGATATTTTAAGTATTTCCAGCTTTAATTAAGTAAGTTTAGCTACCATTACTCACTCCTATTTAATGTACCATTGTTATAGTTTAATTGCAGATTGTCTTTCTTTCCACAGCCACTGAATAGCAGTTGGTTTTATGAGCCCTGTTTTTTCCCCACTCTGATAAAAGTCCATTATAAATAAAATCCCACTTAATTTCAAAAGCGTTCTGGTCACTGTGTTTTATTTCACGTGTCAGTAGTCATAAAGTAGAGAGCTGATCCTGCAACAAGGAGAAAATCCAATATTAAATTAATACATAATAGCTTTGTACAGTGTAATCTTTTGACACTGAGAGATGAATTTTGTCAGCATGGCATTTGCAGTTGGTAGTAGATTCAGGAGATACACTATTCCTCTCAGGAAATAAGTAAAAAGCATGGCATGAATATTATTACTTTTAGCTTTATCTTGTGGCTAGAAAAAATGAGCTCCCTATCACTTCTATCAGTATCCCCTATTTATTTAGGCAGTGCTGAGTGTAAGGTTGAAACATGATTTACATGGTAACTGTTTTTAGAAGTTTCTTCATTCCCTTCTATAAGTGAATTTTTAAGATAGAAGGGGAAAAGTGCCTTTTGTTCCTTGATGGTCACAATGTTGTGGGTTGTACAGTATGGCATGATGGCTACCTCTGCGCTGTAATACAGAGCTAACTGGCTTGGGGCAGTGCTTCTAGAGGCTTCTGCTTTGAGAAGTAGTTTTCGTGGGTCTACATCAGGAATCTCTACGCTGTAACCTTGTACATTTCCATCTGTCTTCATCTGTTGACTCTTCACAATTGTATGTTGTTTCAGACTGCATTTTTTTTATTTGCTTGTACAGTAATTCATGCAGTTTTGTTCCTCCTCTGCAGCACAGTAATATTGACAACACTAGAAAACGGAGACAATGTCAGACAGCTTAGTTCCTTTCAGCTGTAGTACACAGCAGAAAGCAAATGCAAGAAATATGTACTTATCTCCATTCTGAAGTTGCCACAGGCCAGTTTGGTCCCTGGAAAAATTCCAGCTACCCTAAGCGTTGCCCTAACTTGTACCATAATTGCTATGTTTCCCATAGGACTTTTCAGCACTATGCATGACAAGTACTAAAGAACATCTCGGCCACACCTCAGACTGCCTTCATGCTGGCTCGCACACAGAAAGATCTTTAGCAAACACTACCAGTTTAGTAATTTCTTCATTTTTTGGGAAGACCTCTTCTGGTACAGGTGTTCTTGGGAATGTGAAGAGAAATAAAAGGGGAGAGACAGGGACAGCTAATGGCCACAATATGTTAATGAATTCTACTAAAACAGAAATCTCTGCTTCTTCTCCTGGGCATGGCATGAGAGTTCTTCTGGCAAATAACTTCTCTGGTGTATTTCAGATAAGTCTATTAACATATAATTGCTTCAATTATTGTCTAACTTAATTAACATTTGCAAAGAGTTCCTAAATCTTTGTGAAGACCCTTGCATGCACCTATAGTTATTTACTAGGTATTATGGCAAATAAAACCATACTCCCTATGTTCCTCATGTAAAACGTGTAAAGCCCTAAAAATTTTGCACTCAACTTAATCAGGACACCCTGAGCTTGATGCTTTTTCACAAGTATTCTGAGTCATCACCTCAGCTTGCAATAATCGCCCACGGTCCTCCATTCTTTACAGCATTCCCTTTTCCATTTCCTAAAGAGTTACCATTCTTAATTCCTGTTTCCCTGCATATAATCTGGCTAATATGCCATTCTCAAACATGGTTTATTATTCTGTGTGAGTATGAGAGAAAACAGAAGGGGAAATGAGTTGGAGCAAACTTTTTGTTTGTCAGTGACGAGATACGGTGTCGGCATGCTGTCACAGCCCAAGAGTGCAAATGACTGGGTACAACTATAGCACTTCTGAAAAAAATTTCTGGTTAGCCTTAAGTTTTCATCTTTAATTTTTATCTTTGTTCTTAACAAATAATAGATCGCAAGTAAAATTTCCCATCTCTCACTGAGCTGTTTTTTGGGCACGTATTTTGCTGTGCATGTATTTAGACCTTATATGAGTTTTATACAAACGGAGATGGTTACCGTTGAATCACTGCATACATTTCTGGCCAATAAAACAGAACATTTAAATAATTAGCATATAAACACTAGGTATGTTGACTGAAAAGTCTTATTGAATCATCTACATAGTAAAGAAAAAATTCTTTAGCTGCTTCAGCCCTGAAGATAGGTACCTCGTTAGTCACTGATAAACTGCCATGCCAAGCAGGTAATACTGGTGAGATCAAAATGGGAAAAATGACAGTCATGAGGTGGAACAAAACATGCCATGGGAAAATGAATTGACCTGCTATGATGACTCACATCTATAACCAATCCGAAGCACATTCTTTGAACCCTGTGAAAAGTGGAGGAAGCAGATGCTAGAAACAAATGTAGACATAGGGGTACAGAAAGGATACACAAAACCACAAGCCTTAAAGTGGACAGACACGTGCACATCTGGTGTTACCAGAGTTACAGAGGCATGAAGGATTCTATCGGTAAAGAAGTGGTTAGTCTTTGCTTTTTACTTTGTGAAATTCACTTGCTGTCCTAGAGTGATTACAAGGACAATTTAATGTCAGTTATGCCTAGTCATCGTCAAACTCCTAGCTAAGTAGTTTGTAGGTAGTGCCAGCTGATTGCAAAAGTGACCGCTGATAAGCCTGTCAATGCTTGCATGGAGAATGGATAGTAATTAAACATTTATTTAAACATAGTATTTGAAGCAGGAATATACTATCTCGTGTTCCTTGAAATATCTTATTTATGTATGTCAACGTCTCTGTATCTGAAAGGAGAGGAAACAGAGTTAAGTCGCTAGGCATACTAGTTTGAAAGGAATGCGACATTACAGTTTAAACCAGTCAGTGTGAATGGAAGAAACGTTGCATATACAGATCAGCTGAATGTCTGATTCCACAGAAGAAAATATCAGTTAAGAAAATGGATTTTTTTCCCCCTAAAAGTGACTCATTACAAAAATTTCAGTAAGAACTTCCTGGAACTTCAGAGGGGACGTCGGGCAGAGCAACCTGAGAATTCATGAAGTAAGTGTTAGGGAAAATCTCCTGAGCTTGTAGAACATAATTCGCATGCTAAATTCCTTACAGTAACATTTTAGGTACTGGCATTAGTCAAGCCATGTCCAGATACTTCATGCCAGGATGAATTATATATGACAAATAGCACGCTGAAATCTGCCCTGATTTATATAACTTTTGCAAAGGTGACGACTGAAGTACAGTCTCGTAACAGAAACTGGCTCATCCAGTGTCTCTCAGACTCTCCCCTTTAATGTCTGAGTCAGACTCTGTGATGTCCTATGGATGTCCTACCACAATTAGAAGCAACTTGAGCCACAGTTGTCTCCTTTGATGAAAAAAAAAAAAAAAA
>NW_008794545.1:401958-409575 GCF_000699145.1 Aptenodytes forsteri
GCACCCCGCTAATGCTGGGGTTTGTTGCCTGCTTGCACCACATACGTTCATATACAGCCAGGAGAATAGAAGATTAAACCACATTTTTTGCATCTCACTTTTTGCCTTTTTGCCCAGTGCAAGTTTGTCTATCATTTCTCCTTTGAACTTCGCAAAGTAAGCATTTTTAGGAGGAATCCTCTGGCAGTGGTGCTGGCTATTGTAAAAATGCCCTTGATCAAATCATCCTCTCCTTGCCTTTTTTGTGCAAAAGCACACTGCTAATGCTGGGGTTTGTTGCCTGCTTGCACCACATACGTTCATATACAGCCAGGAGAATGATGAAATAGAAGATTAAACCACATTTTTTGCATCTCACTTTTTGCAGACTGCGCCAGTGCAAGTTTGTCTATCATTTCTCCTTTGAACTTCGCAAAGTAAGCATTTTTAGGAGGAATCCTCTGGCAGTGGTGCTGGCAAATCCTGTCGCCATTTCTTTATCCCCAAATTTTTGTGGTCGGACCAAACTTTGCGAAAGAGCTGCCTGTACTGGTGTTTGTTACATTATGTAACAGAGAAACTTTGTTCTGATTCATTATGTTTGGAATGTGTAAGATAAAAACCTCGTATTATGGGCAAGTTTAACAGCAGGACATGAGGATCTTCACTGCTTTCAGAAGTGGATTCCCTATATTGTTATTAGAGGTGGCTCTTTGTAAGCCTGTCAGTACGCGTGTTAAGGAGATGTTTTGAACTGGGAAAAGTCATAAACCCCTCCCTGCATGGACCATAGAACAACCCTGATCTCAGGGTCTTCTATCTTCTGTTTGATCTTTCCATTTTTTGCAAGGCCTCAGACTGTTGTGCACCGGAGTGGGTTATTTCCAGAGAATAAGGACCGTGGCTGTTCTTCCGGGACTGCGCTCCTTGGGAACGGTTCATTCAATTCCCACATTAGAAGGAGAAACCTTGAATTTACAACTTTTAAATCAGGTCCTTGCTTTCCTCCTTACATGCTTGTCATCCCCCTTGGACCTAAAATTAGGCTTTGGCCCCTGCTGTCGTCAGCTAATACCGCTCCAGCAGTGTGCTTCTGCTCTGTCCAGCATGTAATGGCAAATTCTTCCCCCCGCCTGTAAGGCGCTTTTACGTAATAGATTCCATCTACACAGTGACAATGGCAATACGCACAGATGGGGACATGGAGGATCGGCCCACACGAGCATGCTCAGAAGTATGTCTGGCTTTCGATTCACCTTGGTTCAAAACCCCTCAACGTCACTTTACTGAGTAGGCAGAGCACAGTGTCTCATTGTTTATCTGAATTAGTGAGTAGGTGGCAAATAACCTAGCAACGAGGGAAGAGCTGAACTGCGCATTTGGGCAGCTGCTGCTACAGGCTCACGAGTAGAGGCACATGCCCCCAGCCAAAGGACAGATGCTTCCCGCCTCACGCACGAGCAACAGGCTTGCCTCTGTTGGGGCACATGTACACAGCCCACAAGAGGGACAAAGTTTATCACTGTGTTCTCAAAAAACAAGACTGCTTTGTGCAGTGAAGGAGTTCTAGATATTTGAACTGCAACTTACTACAGGCTCTTCTGCACCTGAAATGCTGAAAATAAAATACTTCACTGTCAATAGAGAGGATTGCTTAGTGGTGTAAACCTCTCACTTGCTATAAGAATAGTCCGTTGAATGACAGAACTGAATTTCAGCAGTGTTTTTTAGTGAAATTTACCAAGTGAAGGTATTTCTGTCGGGATCTTATTCACCATCCTGCTTGTTCCACGTAGCAAGAAGTGATGTCTCTATACTAGCAAGCATCATGCTGTATAATGACTGACTACCTAATTCCCTACTTCCATCCAGACCTATTTCAAGCTATGTAAAATTATTTCTATTTGAATATTTTAGAAGATATTTCAGGATAAGAAACACTCCAAATAAATAGAAAATAATATTGAAATAAATGCTAAGTCAACGATGACTTATAAAGGATCTTCCTCAATTAACCAGATTTAATTTCTTTCATATCTTCAATGTAATAAACCTAGTAGCCTTCAAATTATACACAGAGTTTTCTAGTCAAGCCTTGTAATTGGAATGTAATAAACAGGAAAAGGTATTGTTCTTGCATTGAATATACAGGCAAAACCAATATAAAATTTAATTATGTGTTGTAAAATACCAACAAAGGACAAATATTAATTTCTGCTGCTTTGAAGGCTACTCTGTCCTTTGGTGCAAAAAGTATTTGGATTGAACTGATAACGTATTTGGGCAAAATTCTTCATAAAATGTGAAATACAATGCTTTAAATAAAGCAAACAATGTTTTAAAGTGAATAAAATAAAGCCGTTGCTTTAGGTATACCCCATATTGCAATAGTTAAGAGATTCAAAGTTACCCAGTTATCTTTCATCTATTTTGTTACTTTCCATTAATGATATATTTGCATTATTTAGTAATACAGAATTTAAGTGAAAACTTTCTGACTTTCAAATCTTAAGGGGTAGCTTAATTAGCCAAGCTTGTAAGTGCAATTTGTAAAATAAAAGACTCTTCTGGAATGAATAATCACATACTTAAGTTTCAGTTGTTTATTATTTTAAAATTAGAAGCAGTAAAACCACAGCATAGTTAGGGGAAGGATATATTGCAAAACACTTGTGTTTCAAGGTCATTAATCCTTTCTTCTTTTAACTTTTAATTAAAGATGTGATTGCATTAGAACACTACACATCTCCTGTTGAGGCTTCTGAAATCCTCTGACAGTTCCAGGAAATGTTCATAGCAAGAATAAGTGCAGTGTAAGGCAAAATTTAGTCCATTATCACAAAAAGCAGACGTTTGATTTTTCATCTGCTTTTAATGCAATATGACAGGTACTTTGTTTTCCATTCCTAAGGGTAAAAATTACTTAAAACTCCATAATTTATATATGTAAAGTAGAATTAATGATTTACTAAGTAATATCAATGGTTCAACGCTGAACAAAGGTAGAACAAACCTTTTCCTTCTTTCAATAAACTTTCAGAAGGCGGCTCTGAACTTTTTTCAAACCACACACCATAAACATTGCACCAAAATGTGTCGATTCCAGAGTTTTCATGCCAAAATCTAAGTCAAATACTCATGCATGACTTTGGATTTTTCAGAAACTTATACGCAAGGTTGGATTCAGTAAATAGCTGTGCGATCTCCCCAGGATTAAATGACAATGATATTCTCTATTACATCCACCTCTTCTTATGCATAGTTGCCCCATAACCAATAGATGGGAAACAGGGTGTAAATTTATATCCTCACACCCTCAGAGCAGAAGTGCCCATTTTGGGGGGCACTAGTCACCTGACTTGTATCAGTATACCTATAGCACCGCATATTTATGCTTTGCTTTGTATCAGGATAATTACCTATGTAAACATTGCCTCTTTTTAAGTAGAGAGTGTGTATCTGGAGGCAGAATGTGACTGTACCCTAATATATGGTATACAGGACTATGGTAATATAGCTAAATAGCAAGCAGTTTTATTCAATGCATTTTATATGTTTGTATTTATACATCTTGCACTAAGCCTGACCTTCAGCTTTTGGGAAACATGTTTTAACAGCCTCTCAGCTGTTTCTTACCGAACTGAAAGTTGCTGCTGTCTTCTACAAGCTGTTCTGCTTTGTAAATCTTCTAGAACCACAGTGATATGAATAGCATAAGCAGTACAAATAATAACATGTTAAAAATCTGATAAATCCTTTTGAGTGGGACATAATTTTACCACAGATTTTTAATAGGATATATGAAAATAATTTAGCAATGCTTTTGGTGCTTATTAGGAAGACCCACTACTACAAACCCATGATGTGGGACAGTGAAGAGCTGTTTCTCCCGGTTTACGTGGTGTATTTGAGTAACAAGCACAGGCACTATCATTGTGTGATCAGTAATATGGCATATTTCTGAAGCCTGCTGAGACTTGAGGAAAATTCTAGGCCACACTCTAATTGGCCTAATAGCTAATATTCTTGTAACCATTTATGGAGAATACTGCACTAATGCTGGTTGGATTCCCTGTTTGCTCTGCTCCAGTCCATCTACAATGCAGCAGGTAAAATTATTTACCTAGGTCAACAATTTCCAGTCCTTGCATAATCTCCCTCTCTTTCTATCTCATAGCTCATCTAAGTTCGTATTACTTCACCTCTATCTTCTCTTTAGCCCTCTCTGACCCCCACTTCTGCTCCTGCTTGCCACTTAGTTAATCTACAAGGTTCTTTTCCGTGCCACTAGCTGTGCATGTGATGCCCTTCTTGTTCTAGACCATTCTGCCAGCACCCTCTCCTCAAGCAAAAATCAGACATAGTCACTATCCTTATTTAGCTTGTGGTTGAAAGGCAACTTTGTTGTAATTACCACTATACCCAAGTGTCTACCCTAAGTAAGTGTAGCGACAGTATTGATTTAGACCTGTTTTCCCCCTTCTCCAGCCTCTCATTTTTTCATCCTGACCTGTATCACATCTGGGATTCAGACTGAAGATGTGTTTTTTGTTTAGCATTGGAACAGTGGGAGGATGGTATATCGAGCATTCTTGTGAATGCGGCTCTACAAGCACAAAGATAAGCATGGCCCCTGCCCAGCTGAGTTTGCTATCAATGTATCTTCTGGTTCAGGTCCCTCCTCACCTATGAGAAATATAAAACTCTAAGAAACACAAATTAAAACTGAGGAAAATAGGATTAATAGTTCCTCTAAATTTTGAAACAAAAGGCAAAGGAGTGTCAAATATGAAGGAAACGGTAAGAATTCTTCCTCGTGCTTTTGATTATGGGCTGTTAGGGAGAAATTTCATTCATAGGTCATAAGAATTTTACATTTTCTTCTAAATGGGCAGTAGGACTAGATGGGTTATTTAGATCCAATCAGAGCTTCTTCTGACATACAACTTGTTTTCTGCATTCCCTCATTTTGGCAACTGATGATAATCACTCCTGAAACTCGTGGTCAAAAGACAATGGTGGTAAAAGACTTGGTCCTTACCCTATGTCACCAAAAGACTATGTTAGGAGTATCAAAATGGGGTTGGATTTGAGTGATTAAATGAAGCTTTAGGCAAGAGGACCATCAGATTTAATGAAATGAACAACTAGCTGCCTTATCACTTCCTTTTGCTGATTTTTGATTTGTTTAGTATAGCATCTGTTTGCCAATTAGTGCAATTGCTACAGGGCAACTCTTACGCTATGGATAAAGCGTGATCAAAATCTACAGAATAAAATACAGCAAATGCAGAATAAAATCTTGCTTCAATGAAATATTTGTACACAGAATTTGTGAACAGAAAGCAAGCATAAACTAGAACATCAGAGTTCAGTGAAAAGTTTTCTGTCTAAAAATCATAGACAAAAACCATGAAGCATGCAGAAAAGCCAGTTTGCATACTGAAAGCAAATCTGACTTTTAGAAATGCTTTTGCAAAACTGTGGTGCTCCACATATACATAATGGTTGTTTAGGAAAAAGAGGAAAACTGGGGACATCTAATGATCCGTCTACACTAAAATTAAATATATCAGTGACCTTGGCAAAGCTTAAATATGGCTATAACTTGTTTATGCTGCATTATTTCAAACATTTTAGGGGAAACCTGTTTTAAAGTGGTTCCCTTAGGTACTATCATAAATTTGTTGAAGAAGGAAGTATGGTCTGTTGTTTTAAGCACAGGACTCTGAGTCAGAAGATGTAGATTATGCCCCCTGCACTGATAACTACTGACTATGTGACTTCCTCATCTCTAAATTGGGAAATAGTACTTAACTAGTCAGAGGTAACAAGGAGACAAGTCATTACTGCTTATAATATTATAATATTATAATATTGTAATATTATAATCTTAACAAAGCCTTCAGATATTGTAATATTATAATCAGAACAAAGCCTTCAGAGGAGTAAGTATCTGTGGGAAAGAAGCAAATCACCGGTATGTTTGAAGTTCTGGTAACTTAATTCTAAGACAAAGTGAAATTCTGTGCTGCGTTGGTGGACAGTTTAGGAATGCAAAATATCAGTCATTGCATTGGTTAAGCAACAGCCATCTAAAGGTCACCATGGCTCCAAAGTAGAACTATGATCTCATAGCTGCAGTTTTTGCCCTTCCCTGTTCACACCCTTTCCGTGTTTATGACTGTTAGGCTGGAAGGTATTGATGGCTTCCATATATAGACAGCCATGTATCTTGTAATGATGTGTAGGCTAACTATACCCCATAAGGTCTTGATGCTAGAAACAAAGGGAGGCAACTGCCCAGCTGACTATATCTTAAGACTGATCAGAATCTAAGCTTGTCAGGGTTGAGGTTTTCCCTGGGACAGGAAAACACAGTCAGTACAAGGCTGACTCAGGCTAAGAAACCAAATGCTTACAAGTGCATGCGGGCAATAAAACCTGAGGGAAAAAAAGCAGCAAGGAACTCACATACCCAGCTATGAGTAAGGCAGGACAGCTTACTTGCTGTATTCAGTGTACGATAAAAATCCTTTTTTTAAAAAAACGTAAATTAAATCAACTACTATTTGGTTTTGAGAAATTGAGCTGGGTGTTTACTCAGTGCAGGGAGGCAGGCGCACACCAAGGAACTGTTAACATACATATGCACTTTTTGTGACTATAGCAAAGGTTTGTAACAGGAGCAACACGGCAAGGCTCTGAAGGAAGCAGCAGAACGAGGACAGCTCCATCGCCTTCTTCCTTACACCTTCCCTTCCCGGTGCCCGGGAGGGCCCAGCTGCTGTTGCCACAGCATCTCTGGAATGTATACAGGGACGGTTAATACTGGAGGCGCTGCCCCTCCCAGCGGCGACAGGAGCAGTTAAGACTGATTTCCCAGGCTCTACCCTTTTCCTCTTATGCCACCGCTTTAGACGCTCATCAAGACGACAAAGAAGATAGCTCTACTTAGTACACTTTCAGCAGGAAGGGATCATCGGCTTTACAGCAAAACTCGTGGTCTGCTACAACATAAGAACAAACCCTTTTACATAATTTTAAAAGCACTTTTACCACTCCTTTTTATGGTATTGTCACCTCGGGGCTTATGTAATCAGAAAATAGCAGGCTTACAGCCTTAGCTGTCTGGAACAAGTGGCAGAGAAAGGGGGAAATGAGAACATGGGTTGAATATTCCTTTTCGTTCTTCAGACAAGCCAGCCTTGCAGACTGCCTGTTTTGCCTGTTTGAGCTATACTGGGCTGAGTCAGCAGAAAGCAAGTGTGACGTGGGTGACAGATCCGTAATCAGAGCAACACGTGAATCAGCAACACCTTTTACTGCCGACAGAGGCATTTAAACATTTGCAGCGGAGAAGTAACGTTTTACTTTATTTAAAACACCGATTCTTAGGGTGGGTTGATTATGGGACCCTTTGCTTCCCTCCTAACACCTTACAAGCCTGACATCTCACTAACTTTCCAGTAGCCACTACCTTTACCGGCGTGCCACAGCTTATGTTACGGGCTAGCGAAGTTTGCCTTACCACCGCCGAGCTCCGCGGCCACGTCTTTCGCTAAACAGCGCTTCTCCAGAGGCAGCACTCGAGCTCTCTGCCTGCCCCGGGCTCCAAACGCCTCGCCACCCCCCCTA
>NW_008794545.1:410645-434986 GCF_000699145.1 Aptenodytes forsteri
GGCGGGGGAGGCCTTGTTCCGGTCAGCTTCCCCTTCGGAGTCTTTGTAGCGTGCCAGTCACGGTTGGATCTGGGTAGAAATTACAGACTCTTTTGCTTCTCAGAAGAGAGAGGGTGTCTCTTGTTTCAGTGTTACATTTTGCTGTTACAGTTGACAGCTTTCTCTTCAGTTTGTTTTTTTTTTTTTTTTTTTTTTTTTTTTCGTTTTTTTTTTTCCTTAGGAAAATGGAATGTTTCATTTTTTATGTATTTGCAAAGTCCCATCCTTATTTTCTACTTAACACACTTAGTTTGCTATCAGAAAGTTTACTGGTGCCTCTGTTGTGCTGGAACTATCATAGGTTAGATGAGCAAAAGATTAATCTGCGCCTTCTGCCCGGTAAGCTGCATAAAGCCTGCTTTCGGACTAACTGCTCCATCATCTACAAAAGCACTTGCTCTTTCCTGTCTCTCTAGAACATTTATGGATTGCAGTATTGACTGACTTACTGTGGTAATCCTGTTGTTCTGTTTCTCTATGTTGGAAATACTTTGAGCCCATTTATTTGCAGCTCATCTACTCACTGAGGTAGGTCACTGTAACTCGTTCACTAGGTTGATACTAAGTACACGCTTCTATCTGCAAAGCCAGGATCAAAGATTTGCAGTACCAGAACATGAGTTTTTACGTAGTGGCAGCAAGTTTGTATTTTTTTAAAGAAGGAAAAAAGAGAGATTTTTCTAGTATAGGGAGAAATGATATTTGTAGACATGACACGTTTCTGTAATATCGTGAACAAGTAGAAATACATTTGATGTTCACTACAATTTCTTATTTATAAACTTAAAAAACCAAAGAGGAATGGAAAAGAAACAAGTGACATTAAAAAGAAGGCAAGATTTGTAAAATGAGTTACTGATTTTTTTTTGAGCTTATCAACCCCTTCACTGGGTGTTTGGGCTATAAAAGCTATGACTGTACTGATCATGTTTTACAGTATCTTTGTAGCTTCCTGTTCTATTCCTGTTTATTACTGCGTATGCTTTTGAAGGTACCACTGTGTATGCCTTTTGAAGGTCAGGGAAATAATGAGCATCTATGAACTGAAAGAGGGACTCTGCTGGCCAAACTGAAAGGCATATTATTATTTTCCCTTGAATGCTGGAATTGAGCTTCCTTTTCTGATGGTGCCAATCAGGTTTGTGATTAGTTTCTATCCGAAATCCCTGTTTGGCCCAGCCACATCATATAACTTCACCCTATCTAGCAGCTCTACACTGCCAAAAGAAGAAAACCCTCTCTTCGGTTCTGGTCCTCTTATGCCATTTCTGGAAGGCAAAAGGTGTACATGGCTTTCTGACAGGTGAGCAACTTGAATGAGTTCAGTGGAAGGTCAGATGAATATCAGGACTGGCGCAAAAGAGGATAAAAGTAGTGTTGCTTGAAAGCCAAGGGGCTGAGTGGGACCTCCCTCTTCTAGTGCCAGTAGGTCATTACATTAATTCAAGCCACAGCATGCAACTTCACCTCAGGTTTTCTCCCTAAATAATGAAGGGAAACCACTTGCAATTGCGTAATTACCAGTTTTCCTTCCATATGCAGTGATCTGTTCTCTCTGCTGTTGATTGATGATCAGCAGATGACT
This sequence comes from Aptenodytes forsteri, assembly GCF_000699145.1. Classification (NCBI taxonomy): domain Eukaryota; kingdom Metazoa; phylum Chordata; class Aves; order Sphenisciformes; family Spheniscidae; genus Aptenodytes; species Aptenodytes forsteri. The sequence continues at coordinate 412,270 of NW_008794545.1, forward strand.
TCAGCTGGCCCAGGTGCTGTTACAGTAGCCAGGAGGTGTTGAATGTGGCTCTGCACTGGTACCACCTTATGTGTGAACAAGAAGTGGTATCCCTGCCACACAGAAGCTCCTCTCATAAAACACCTGCATTTTAAATTGTATTGTTTGAGAATATTTGTGCCCTTTACAGTGGAAGTGAGATAAGATGAAGGTCTGAATTAACTGTAAATTAGAGGAAATAAAACAATCGGATGTATGTTTTCCCCCATCTCTAACAAGTTACGAGTGGTTTGTCCCTGTCTGACCATTTATAGTCATTACAGTTGCTGGAAAGTAAGTTTGTTCTTATTCTGTAAGAATATTCTGACACATATTCTGTTAATATTTTGTAAGGCGCACTTACTTTAAAAAGTCAAACTGTCTGCACACCCAGAAGTTTGAAGTATCCAGCTGAGCTTATGATTGAAAGAGCACAAGCGTCTGAGTGCCTTGCATTTCCTCTGAAAACTCCCTTCCCTCTCCAACTTGCAGTATTTCCCTGTTGCTATTTAAGAGTTGTAGTCAGTCTTATGTTTAAGTAACAACTTTAGCAAGGTTTTCATTAAAGTTGGGAGTTTAAAACTGGTTTGTTAGTGAAGTAATGTTGGAAGAGCTAATTACAATGTGGATACGCTTTGCATACATTTACTTCTTTGCGGCTTTTTATAGACCATAATACCTAGTAGAGCACTGTAGACCATTTAACTGTTAAGAAATGAGCACTTAATCTTCTGCTAATTAATCCAGGCTTTGCCCACTGTTTTGTAATCTTTGGAAGCCTTGTTTTGCTGAGTAGGTACTGCAGAATTTTTTCTTTTATGGAAGAAATTAACTCAGTTGCAGCCCTATTTCCTAGGCAAACACTGACCAGTAAAGCTTTGAAAGTCCGTGGTGCGCTGTTGTTTGACTGATGAACACAGATGCTTCTCTTGGAGAAGTATGTGAGCTACCCAGCAAAAAGGGGCACAGTGTAACTGGGAAAGGCCTCAGCCTGCTTCCAAGCTTTCTTTGTTTTCTGAGAATCTGAGTGCTCTGAAGGTGACGTAGGTGAGCTTGGTACAGATGTTTCCTCTTAAATTCTGTCATAGCAGATTTGATTTAGTGGCCTTTTTAAAATTTTTTTTCTTCTGAGTATAATTATAGCTTCAAGGGGTTCCTTGCTTCCTCTTAATATTAAAGATAGCCTGGACTTCATTTCCGTTTTCTGGAGGGATGGGGTGGTGGTGCGAGTTTAATTGGTTTAATTTTGCTAACAACTCTTGCAGTTCTTTTAAAAAAAAAAAAAGAAAAAGGTTGTGTGTGCGTGGTTTTATTTTGAATGGTCAAATTCTCTGGGGGCTGAAAGTTGAAGTTCTGGTTTCCAGCTGTGATTTCAGGACTCCAGTTCTTATCTAGAAGAGCGAAGGCAGATCTTGGTCTCTTTTATGTTCTTTTGAAGGAGATTTTTCTTTATGATTCTTTGAAGGAGGAACAGGATTTGAGGTTCTTAATGCAATACATATATTTTAATTGCATTTTAATTTAAACCTTGACTTGCAACTCATTTGACTGCTTTAACTCATTTTTACTAGCATTTAGGAGTGTGTAATGCCTGTTTGGGTGAAAGATTGCTGTACTTCAAGGACTAGATCTGTGTTGCTGACATTTCCCCTCCCTTTCATTGCTGTAGTTGGAACTCAGGCAATTGATATGTTTGCATGGTTTTCTGTAGTTCATCATTCTGGCACAGCCAAACACATGATGCTCATCTGTGTTTCGCAGCAGCTTGTGTTCTTTGTGTCTTGATAGTTAGATTACTGTAAATTTTGTTTTAAATAACACCTTTATGTTTACCCTCATCCTTCAATGTGTAACTGACTTGTGCATCAGATGTGGCCATTCCTTGGATATTTATTTTCTGTCTTTGTACTGCTAGTTTTATGCTGTTCTGTGGTTAACATCTTCATTTACCATTTTACTTATATATGTTTAGTTTATCTATACCATTATATTTATATATGTTTAGCTACTGCTAAACAAAACTAAATGATTTTACCTGGTGGTTTTTGGTTTGGTTTTTTTTTGGTCTAGAGAGTTTTAAATAGCTCTTAAATCTTGAGTAGAGTTTCAAGTTCTTTAATAAAAAGAAATGGCACTGCATGCTTAAAATAGTAAAGAAAATAGTAACGTAAGTTCTGAACTTGTCTAAAACCAACCAAACAAAAAGCCCTGTGTTGTTAGTATTCATTGATGTTAAATGCAGCAATGTGCATGTTTGGGAGGAACATACACCTCCTTGGCTTACTTTCTTTTTCTTTGTGGTTCTGTTGACATACAAAGAATGGTCTGTTTGTAAACAGCCAATGCTTAGGCGTGCCAGACTTCACAAGGCCATTTAACAAGCTTTGCTTCTTGACTACCCTCATGGCAGATGATTCCACGGGGTAATCGTGGAATGCGGGAAGACAACTCGGCTTTATTGGTGGCTTTTGGTTAAATTAAATTGAGGCAGGAGGGAGACAGCATGGAAAGCCTTGGTGATACTAGGTGAAAACGACTGTGTTGAGACCAGCCGAAGGCAGTGAAGAAAGTACATTTAAACATATCGGTTGAAGTGCTCTTCAGTGCTAGTATTGAACTAGTTTTTGTACTGCTTGTGCTAATCTGGATCAGTGAAACAGATAGGTTAGGAAACAAAACAAAAAAAAAAAGTGTGATGGTGTGATAAATCAGACCAAATGTAAACTGATGAGAGAGCATCAACATGCAAAGCTGAATTTCTTTAACTACAAAAGGGATGCTGTTCTGTACGATTTTTATAGATCGAGCCTTGGATGTAAAGTCACTTAAAAACAAATTGTAACTAGATTATCTTTAATTATTGCTTCATTTCAGGTGGTATGTGCTTTCAAGGTATGACCATCAAATGAAAGATGAAGAAAACAGACAAATGAAAATCTCTTACAAAAAATAAATATACATTCTTTTAAAGCCACTACCTTTCATGTGCTAGCTTCGTAAACGTTGGAAGGTATTAGTTACTGTACTACCACATAGTTTAAAATTATCAGACTCTGTTATTGCCAATATTTTAGTTCTTTCTGAAAAACACCTTTGATTTCTAAAGTTAACTCTCTCAGGGGAAGTATATTTGAAATCTGACTTCATAATGGCTGCTTTTATACCAGCAACCTTAATGCTGAAGTATGGCAAGGTAGAATATAGATTCATGGATTTGTGTAGACAGAAAAATTGTCATTAGCTTTAAAATCCGCATTAAGGTTTGTTTTTTGTGGGTTTTTTTAACTATACGTTTCACATACTTGGTAAGTTGTTAAAAGTAAGAATTAATCTTGATTAAACTGCTGTCACAGCAGACATCTGCAGACTTTTTTTTTTTTTTTTACACCTTAGGAGCAATTTCTTTCAACTCAATTATTAGTGGAAGTCCTGCTGGGTTACTGTTGCAGATTATTGTAGCTTCTGATATGGCTTAGTATATTGTGTCTTAAATTGCAGTGGCTCAGTTGAAGCCAGAAACCTGTAGTACTGTATACACTGGCAGATATAATTCACTGAAGAATATGCTAATGCTATTTTTATTGTTGTATATGACTTCTAAAAGTGTTTCTTGAATTTTTAAACAAACATTTATTGCCTGCAGAACATAGGCCTTGTACATCTGCTTCATGTCTAGATCAATAGTGATTAATATTTAATAATGTAATGTAAGGAAACAGGAACAATGTTAACTCTGTTTCACAGACTGTGAAACTCCTTACTACAAGGTGTTTTGTATATTGGGAATATAAATTGTTAAAAAAAGAATTTGACCAATATAATGTTGGGTGTATGCCCATATGGCAAGTGCTATAGGAAGAGTACAGGAAACAGGCTTCACATGTTATGTGTTCTCAGCTGTTGGCAGTTTAAAGGTTTTCTGTTCTGTATCCAGCCTGTCGTGTTTAACAAGTGGTGCAGGTGTAGGGTACAACTCAGGAAAACTTTGAATTGCTAACTGTTGCCTGGATAGATTCTGTGAGGGACTATGCTATACTTGTTATATTATCTTTCTGGCATTCTTTCCTAAACATCTTCCACTGTGAGTAGACAAAATATTGGCACAGAGAAACTTCTGGTTTTAATTCACTGTGGCTGCTACAACATACCCTCATGAAAACTAAGCTTGCAACTCAAGAATTTTTTCAATGGTTAGGGTCTCCAGTTGATACTGTGCAAGGCAAATGGCATCTATTTCAAAGATACTGAAGTTTAAACAGATGAATCAGAAATTGTAGGGGAGTGGGATATAATGTTCAGATCAAGAGAGTGCGGTATAGCTTGTTAATATTATGTTAAATGCTGTACTTAATTTACTTTTGCAGCATGATTTAATGTCTAATGTACTTGTCTTCCTGTATGTATACAGGGACTCCTTTGCATGACATTCTTTTCTAATCCACCCTCCATCAGAAAGTGGAATGGGTCAGCTTCATCTGTGATACTCTTATACTTCTGACTGAGATAGGGTTTCCACATTATCTGTGGAAGACTACCCATACTGAACTTGTTCCTCAACTGAAAAAATCCCTTTAGGCAGAATTTCTGTCTGTCCTGTAAATCCTCCATAGTTACAAATTAGCTTCACAGCTTACGTGTGTGCGGGATTTTTGCGCCCTTTTCCTTATGTGCCAATGTAAGAAACAAAAATCTTAATTTGATTTATCTAATAGCTGTTTCTTCCTTTTTTTTTTTTGTAGATACTATGATCAGTTGTGTTCAATTGAACCAAAGTTTCCATTCTCTGAAAATCAGGTAAGAAGACTTGTCAAACCATTAAACTGAATCATGGCACCGACGATGTGTGACTTCCAAGCCTGTACCTAATGCACGGAACAGTACTTCTCTCGGGCAAGGCATTTAATCTCTTTGAGCCTTATTTTCCTAATCTCTGTTTATTTTCTAGTCGGTGCTCACATACAGTCTGTACTGAAACTTCACTGGTAGTGGCCATAATTGCCTTCATTTTACACATTCAGAAATGTTTTGACTTGGCTAGTGGTCACTGCTGTCTAGGTCAGAAAGAGTTGTGCTGTGCTGATTCCTCTTCAACTCTCCTTTTTCCAAGAAGTCTATTTCATACTATGTTATAAAGGCTTTTTAAAACATAATTTCTATGGGAAAACCTTTAGTAATGGATGGAATATGATCTTTGGTTTTTGAAGTAGAACAGATGTTTCATTCACAACAGCTAACAGAATAAGCCCACTTAAGAGCTTACCACTTTATTCCTGCCTCTGCATCTACAAATTACATAAATTTTGTATAGACATGGTGTTCATTAAGCTTTTTTTTTCCCCCCCTATTGTATTTCTTTAGAATCCTGTCTCTAAGGAGAAATTCAGCTTAAATTCTGCCTATTGACGTCTTCCTCAGGTGGAGACTGGAATAGATCTTCTGTATTTTGGTGGGAAAAAAAGCCTACAGAATAGGCTTCTGTATTTTGGTGGAAAAAGATGCAGATCTTTGGATGTGTTTACAAATAGGACAGAATTTCCATTTCTTTCCTGATCAAATCATATTTAAATGGTAATGTTATGATTAAAAGTTTTTTTCCAGACTTACAGATTACAGGTAAGGGAATAGTTTTAATGCAGTTCAAACTGATTTGAGTTTTGCATGTAGCTGCATTAACTTGTAGCCAAGAACTGCACTTTGGTTTTTAGTGTGCAAATGTTTTTATATGGTGATCTGCAAACCCTGAGACATGGAAAACTGGAAAACTTTAGGAGCAAGTTCTGCAGATCTGTAAACTGTTCCATCAAAAGGAAGTAGTTATCAATGGAAGCAGCAATGAACAGCTGGGGACCAGAACTTCCTGAACTAGCGTTGCTGCTAGAGGAAAATACATTATCAAACAGTACCATGCTCTTTCTTAAGTTATTCTCCACAACCACTTTAAAATGAGGAATTTTGCTATCTTTTCTGGTCTGATACCAGTTGCCTACAGCTAGTGTGATCAGCTGAATAAGGAATCAAGTTGTGGAACTTCAAAGCAGGTTCTGTGAAGTATCTGCATTGTCTATGAAATGCATGCTGGAAGTATAATATAAAACACACTGTTTTTTACCTGCATTCTCTTTCCTGAGTGCATTTCCTGATAATGCTGCTATTGAATTAACTCAAAAATGAGTGAATTTTGGTATTACAAAACAGTTCCAAATATGCTAGTAATTTGCAACAGTGGAAACTGCCTGTTTGGGTGCCTTCCTTTAACTGTGACTCTACCTGACTGTCAGACTTCTTGGGAGAGGAATATCTTGATTTGGAAATAAATTTATCTGTCACTCAGAATATGAGCAGAGCTGAAAGATTATTTTGAGAATCTCTGTCTTGTCTGCTTGAAATGTTTTGAACAAACTAACAGGAAGGAAAAAAGGTAGAATAATTTTTTTTTTTAAATAACTCTTGATGATTTCCTGAAACTTCCAGAATGTTTGTGATGTTACAAGTGAATTAAATGTTTTACGCAATTAGAATATAAAAGGATAAATATGTGAATTTGGCATATTTTCTGAAGATTTCGTATTTAATGTTAGAGATAAAGATCTTTCTTTTTCACAACTTTCAGGTCTGTGTAACATTTACATGGAAAGATGCTTTTGATAAAGGATCGCTTTTTGGAGGATCTGCCAAATTGGGTATGTGAATGTGCTGGAAGTGCAAGTATTAATGATATTAAATTTTGAGAATATTTTTATATAGCTGAATTGTTAATAGTCTTTCTAGTATTCTCAACATAGCTTTCAAATGAGTTCACCGATCTTGGTAACAGATTAATCACTTCAGTATTGGTAATGAATCAATGGGCACCATGCAAAGAATTTCTATAAAATTGAGATTTGGTTTTCCAGAGGCACAAATAGATGTGCAGTCTGATAATAGTTGTGCTGTCTGCTCCTCAGACTTTTTCTGGGAGCAACCCCAACTGACATTAATTTAAATTGTTCAAGTTAATGTTAAGTTTCAGAAGTAGGTTTTTGATAATCCAGCACTTACTGTTCTAAATGAATAAGATCCTCGTGAGATGTGCTTGTGAGTGAGTGAGTCCCCTCTAGAAGAAGGGGAGTGATGGTAGCTGGCTTCAGTAGCCTAGTCTGATGTCACATTTTGTTCAAGAGAATAGAAGGATCTGCCCGTGCCCTGAAATGATTTTCCTATCACTTCTTTTTAAAATATTTTCATAAAGATTTGAACACTTGGAAAGAAAAAAATTGTATTTGTTTCCTGCAAACGTAAGGAGTTTGAGTCTGTGATTCGATTTAGTCATATAGGGACAATTCTGCACTGCAAATTCAGGATCATTAAATGGATTTGGAACACTTGCCAATAGAGAAACTAAGACTAAATCCTTTTGATTAAGTGAGGAGCTGTTCAGTCATGTGTCATCATTCTTTAGTGTTTCTATTTATACCTAAGTGTTCATCATGACTAGCATTGCAAGATGACCATTGCAATTTTGAAGCTCCAGGCAAAGCCTGGAAAAAGTTAGAGTACTAATTCTTTTTATTTTTTTAAAAGTTTTTGTGTCCTTTATATAGTTCTCTGTTAGCAACTACTGAAAGTCTTTGCAATTTTCCATGTTCTGAATACGTGCGCTAAAAGTTGTGCTTGTGTGAACTATATGTGTAACAATACACCGCATTCCTATGCATAAGCAGGTGGTGCACACCTTTCCTTGCTTTATTTTCTGACTGTTCTAAGAAGTCCTTCTGGATAACTGGAGACCTTCCTGAAGATGCTGTGGTTTTTTTTCCTCAGAGTTTGGTTGGTTCTGTCTTCTTTGGGGCTAGCATTTCATGATGATTGAACCTGTTTCATAGTAAAGTTCAGAATATTTAATTATGATTTAAACATAGTCTGTGAATCACCAGAGATCTATAATAATTGTGAGAAAAAGAATCAGTAATCATAATGTTGATGATTACCTTGAGAATTTGAATAAATGTGATGTTACAGCAGCTTGAGAAAGCTTACTTGTCTGCAGGTTAATTATATACTATCCTAAATAATCTGTGAGGCAGACGGCCAGAGATTTATGCAACATTCCATGTGAAGTATCAAAGAAATTCTTAACTGAGATGTGAGTACTGCTCAGTTAACAAGCAATGGAATAAATTTTATTTTGAAACCTTAAAGCAGATCTTAGTGGAAAGAAATTAACAAAAGGAGTCTTTTAGTATATATCTATACCGTGCTGTATCGCAGATTATCCAGATGCTGCTCTCCAGATTAACTATAGCATGTGTGTCTCTCTCCTTCAGATCAGAATTAGCAGTGGGGTTTCTCAGTGTAAAGCAAAGTTTTCAGTTACTGAGGGAGCAAAAATTTCTGTTGACCTCTGAGAAGAGGCGATCCTGCCTCCAGATGGAAATTCAATGTAAAACTCCTTTGACTTTCATGGGGCCAAGATGCAGGGGTGTGACTCGAGAGTTCTGGCTCTTGCTGTGGTGACAAACTGTTTTCTTCCCATCTTCCCCTAAATCCGAAGTCCATATCACAGGGGTAGCTGACAGATACTGTGGCTGCTTGAAAAGTGACCCAGTTCACGGCATGCCGTGTAATCTGAAATATGTTGGCTTAAGTTAATAGGTAGAGCTATAAACAGATGAGTCTGAGGAAAATCTATATTGCTAAACAGCTGTTCTCACTGTAGTAAATCACACTTGAGATGCAGTCCAGAGTATAAAGTAATTCTACATATAAAGTGATTTTGCACTTCAGAAACTTTAAAGCCATATTTTCTTTCCTTTCTTGTGTTTGTTTTAGTCTTTTGAATGATGCGTACATTGTACAAGATCTTCTTTTTAGAAAAATTCTGGAAAATAAACTACAGAAGAGAGATGATCTAGATAAATGACTGTTACCTTGATGAAATACAGCGACTGTGTAACTCACTTTTCACTCAGGGAAACCAAGTGGGAAAAACGGCATGTCAGATTTGTGGCTGCTTGTCTGAAAGTTTAGTGCAGGTCAGGGAGCACTAACGTGGAAACTTCAGAGATATGTTAGATAAATATGTAACTGTATAAGGAGGCTGGATGTTAATGAAATGAAACAAATGTGCCTCTTTAGTACCTTCATGTTTTAAGGATAACTTAGAAGTTGTACCTGGGTTTGTGAAATTGAAAATTCACTAGTTGAGTTTTCTATATTCTCCAAGAGGCGTGTCTAGACCCTTTTTAGCAGTCGTAGGAAACTAATATCTGCAGTCTTTAGATTTTCCAGCGCTAGCATATGGCCAATAACCTTTTGAAAGCAATTAATAGATTCAAAATGGTTCCTGTTGAGAGATTACTCTTTCTAGAAGTGTGGGCTCCATCCTCTGGGACTATGAAGTACTACAGGAGTTGAGTCTGGACAGGCCACACTGCTGTCTAGTGAGCACAAGTTTTAATTAAGTAGATCCTTAGCTGTTTCAGTATATGTATAACCAAGATATTTGTCAGCGTTTTCAGTCTGAAACAATAGCTTTGAGAGGTGAAAAATTCCCTGCATTTCAATAGATAGTAAGACAGAGCATGTAAAAACCTTTGGCCTCAATGAGAGAAGAGTAGTTAATTTTGCATTCAAGATACAGTAAAAGCATGTAATTGGGCAGTTACTGCAAAGTGATTAATGCATGGAAATTCATATTTCAGATTATCCTTCAGTAATGTGTGTATTTCTGTATCTTCAGGAGCCAAAAAGCTGCACTCTAGTTAGAAAGACTTTCAAATAATTTTGTGTATTGTGTAGATTTTCATGCTGCTACTTTTATGCCACACTCTGTAGTTCCTCATGTCAAAACATTTTGTGGAAGTACTAAATTAGACTATGTAAAGCCTTCAGAATGAAGATGACTTGGACTTTAATAGTTCAGTATGATTGTTATTTTTGTTGGCTTAAAACTGTTGATATCTTTAAGTACAGATATTAGTTGTGTTGGCATCATCTGTAGGATGCTAGTGTACTGAAGTTTATTTTCTTAACAGTGTGGGTAACTGTCTGTCTTGATTGCAGCTCTGGCAAGTTTGGGGTATGAGAAGACCTGTGTTTTGTTCAACTGTGGAGCACTGGCAAGCCAGATTGCAGCAGAACAGAATCTAGATAACGATGAAGGACTGAAAGCTGCAGCTAAGCACTATCAGGTACAGAGGCTCCCTGCTTATGCTTAGGAATTCAGAATTACTAATCTTAGAACATCAAATAAGTATCTCTCAATTTTAAAGCTATATATACACATACATAAATATATATACATATTTCTCCCCTCTTAATTGCAAAGGTGGATTGGCTAAGTACCTGGTCTTGGCTCATATTTATTTACCAGCTTTGAAGGACTTAATTCCGTACAGTTCCCCATACTCCTTCCCCCAAGTGTGTTGGTAACTAATAACCTTCAGCTTAAGATGTAATAATTTTAGCTAGTATAAATTTTAGTTTTAACAAGTTATACAGTAATAATCTCTTTCTTTATTCTTTGTGGAATGCATTAAAATTTCCATGTTCTTATGCCGTTAGGTGTAGCCAATATACCTTTATTTATAGTCTGTCTTGGTAAATGTTTCGGTGTAAGTGGCTTCAGGAACAAGAAGTCACAAGGAATTGTTTTTAGTGGCTAAACAATAAACGGGAGACCATATATCAAAAAAACTATTTTTTTTTTTTTTTTGTTGAACATATTATATTTGTAAGAGAAAAAATGTGTTTGGAAACATGAATGATAATATATTATTTTGTTTTACTTAGTTTGCGAGTGGTGCTTTCCAACACATTAAAGACACGGTTTTGTCAGCCTTGAATCGAGAACCTACAGTGGACATCTCTCCAGACACAGTTGGAACTCTCAGTCTTATTATGTTGGCTCAAGCCCAAGAAGTCTTTTTTTTGAAAGCTACAAGAGGTATATCTTAATTTTTGGCTTGTATATTTATGTGCTCATTACAACTTCCACAAAAACTTACAAGTGTGTTAAGTTACTAAGAGCTTGTAAAGGGCCTTTCAGAAGTTTTTGGTTTTGCCTTTACTGATTTCCCCTCCCCCCCACCATGGAAGGTCATTAAACACAAACTACAGATGCCAATTAAGAATTTGAATTTGTCTAAGGTTCACCTAACAATGCAGTTGTCCCGTTTGCCTTTCCTTTCTTTTTATGTCCAAAACCATTAGTCTTCATCTTTACAAAGGATTTTGCTGGTTTATATTCTTTCCTTTCCCCTCTTGAGAACAAAAGACATTCTCTAAAAGAACTGAGAGTACTAGAAATAGTGCATAGGGGGTTTACCACTACACCCCTCCTCCTCTGTCTGGGGAATGACTGCATGAGAATTTAGAAAGAAAGATATGACTCTGTGAGGAAACAAAGGAAATTTTCTAAGAGTTTAGGGGAGACGAATTCTGTTTGATCATTCCTATTTTTAAGAGAGGAACTCTTTGACCCGGTCTAACTTTGAGAGTGCACTGTTTATCTCGGAAGGTGAAATTCTGCAGGTAGAACAAAGAATTAGGTCCCTGACTGTTAAAGGCTGATTGTGAAATACTGATTCGGGGCTGCATATTTTAATACAACTATTAAAGAGCATATGCTTCAAAGAATTTTCCTGTGGAACAGTACTATCTTCCATACAAGAGCTCTTAATCTTTGCTATTCTGCTCTTCTCTATGTATTCGCAAGAAGTTGTGCATCTAGAAATTACAGATACCTAAAAGTAGAACTAAGGACATAGAGGTCACATGTGATTGCTCACCAACTCCTCTCTCTCCCCACGTTGTTTGGAATACAATGGAGGAAGACGGAGGTTATTTTAACTGGGATGTTTCTTCTCTTCACAGGGAAGAACCCTGAAAATTCTTATAGCCTTACTGCATTTAGGAGAATCTCAGTGAGAAACTACTGTCCTTCAGCCAACTGATAAATTATGTTTGTGTTCTTTCTCATGCTGGTAGCAGTGTTTTAGTCTCTGGCTATTTGGTCATTGTTTTGAAATAAATTTGTATAACAAATGCCTGAAACTTTTCTTCAGAGCAGGCGTGGGAAATAGATCTTTCTGTCACCTTGATTCCTTCTTATTCAAAATGTGGCAAAGATAAAGCAAGGCTAATCCAAAACCCACATGTGCCCAGTGAGCTGAAGATTTTTGTGACTACTCCCAAGACCACAAGTCTGCCAGTGTTAGAAGGACAGTAAGTTTAATAATCATCTGGCTATGGAAGCTGTAGATTTTGCCAGATGTAGAGAGGTTCCTTTCCCTGGCAGGAAAGATGTTTTGTGAAGAATCATGTTTGACAACATGCTTAACTTCAGAAACCTATTTTTCAAGGGGAAATGCTTCAGAGTTTGATCTCAAAACTCAAATTTAGTTTCTTGCTGCATTGACTATTTACCTTACTTGCAATTTTCTGTTTTTTCTCTCATGTGAGACACTCTATTTAGCAGCTTACCAGCTGATAATGTTATTTCTGATAGAACTGAGTTCATTCACAAGTTGAAAGAAAGCAGAAGTGTTTGGCAAAAAACAAATTGGTCAGTCAAATCTAACTCCACTGCATAACTACAGATCAGTTCTTTAATTTCTGAGCCTTTCGTAATGTTTTTTTAAGTGTCTTTAAATCTGCATGCGTTTGCTATTCCATCTCAAGGCTTGCATTGTAACTGCAATATTTTAAAGATATGTGAGTAAAAACTAAAGCTTCTGATGGTGAAAGATCTGTTCTGAGCTGTATGCATGGGCAAATGAGTCTCCTCTAACATTTCCTTTGTTAAGGGAAACGTAGTTAACATGCCAAAATTTTTTTTTTCTTTTCTTTTCTCAGAGCTCAAGCTCTATGAAGGAAGATGCAATTACCACACACTAAGTGGGGCTAGGAGGACAGTCTATTTAGGCTTTGTTTGGTTTTATTGAATATTTAGTGCACTGGACAGAAACATTTTAGCAGTGAAGTTGCTGGATCTCATAAGCTCCTTTCTCTCCGTTTGTCATCTAAATCCTATTCCACAGAGAAAAGATCTTTCTGGCATACCTTAAATCTATTTACCTCATAGAAGGTAAATATATTACATCATAGCTCATGCCTGAAGCGTTGTAGATAGATGTGTGAATGTGCTGGAATGAGCAGCCCACTTGGGAATTCTTTTAATTTATTTTGGCAATTAAGCATAGTCTGCAGACTTCCTAATCTCCCCATACCCCCCACTCATGCTTATCAATTTGGCAGTACGTAAAAATCACCTGAATCGGAGGATACTTGCTTGTAAGGGCAGCTGTTTCGAGTGGATGGCCAATGTTTGCATTGATTGCCTGCCTTCTCTTGGAAGACTGAATTGCAGGCCAGAGGTGATTATAAAAGGAGATAAAGATAGATGCAGCATGTTCCTATTTTAACAGTTTTGGCTTCAGGAACAGGGTGAGGACGTGAGGCAGGGAATACCGCCGCTAGGCACATGTGACTGATATGAAGTAGCAGATACCACTTCAAGGAACTGTGGTTATTTATGTCTAGGAATGGTGTTTCTATACTCAGCTGTAAGCTAATGGTGGTGTGGACTGCCATGGAAAGGACCAGTCCCTTCTCTTCTGTTGGACTTTTGCAAATTTTTGGGAGTCCTGACATGAAGAACATGAGAACAGATCCTGCTGAAAATTAACTATTTTTTGCTAACTAGATTTCAGCTAAAGTCTTTGACTATGGCTGCACAAATGCTTGTGCTGGCACAAGGGAAGGGCTGGGAACAAGCTGCCAGAGTTAAGAGTGGGACTGCGGCTTTTATTGGCAGCTTGCCATTGGTCTGAGGTAAAGCATCACCCTTAATCCTGCATAAATGCCAGCAGCTGCCAAAAGATTTCTTGTACAACTGACTGAACCTTCAGCATCATAATTGTAGTAGGAAAATCTGGAAACTGCTGCTGGATGTCAAGAGAGAAGAATGGAATCCCACCTCTAATGTAAAGCTATACGCTTAGAATGCAGTTGTTGCTGTTTGAAGATGAAGTAATTTACCTGTTCGCTTGTAAAAACTGATGATAATCATAATTGTTCTTTGTTTTTTCTCCTCCTCCCCCCAGATAAAATGAAAGATGGTATCATAGCTAAACTAGCTAATCAAGCTGCAGATTACTATGGTGATGCTTACAAACAATGTCAATATAAAGATACTTTGCCCAAGGTTAGTAACTCTCATGGAAATAATCTGGGATCTGCTGTTACTGTGAATAACTGTTATTGCTTGCAATGTACTTGATGAAATACACTTAAAATGTATCCTCAAGAAAAGCTGACATATTGCTACGTTTAAGGGAAATGAACCTGTAATTTGAAAAGTGGTGAAGAATCTAGGAGGCAAAAGATAGTGTAGTTTTTTTAAATAAGTAAAATTTTATTACATGTGTTTACTTGCAACACATTTCATTTAAAGTGAACTTGAAATGTTTGATAGCATTTAGGGATGCCTTCTTAGTACTTAATGCCTTAACTAAATCTATTTTTCAAACTAACACTTTCTAATGGGTCTTAATTGGCTTCTAGTCTCAAGGGTTTCATGTGAAATTTGCTCTCGTGTTGACAGCATGAATACAGTGGTACTGTTCACTTACCTGTTAATGAAAAATGTGACTGGAAGCCAGTGTGTGTCCTCTGTCCTTCTGCCTGCTCTTCTTCCTCCACCCCAAAACAATCTTGATACTTGTAAATTATCTCAATTTAGTCTTGATTGTTCATTTGAGTGCTGTTGGGTTTGGAAGATGCAGAAGGATCTTTTTTCATGCTCTTTGAATATATACTGTATAACGAGTACTTAAAAAATGAGCAGGTTTTCAGTGTATCAAATGTATCAATTATGTTCAAATCATAAAATAGTAGAAAACTTTTTGTGCAGTGTTATAAATGTAAAAGTTGGATAAGATTTACTTACTTTTGATATTGGACTCTTGACATTTATATCTAGCGAAGTAGGAGATTGTCTTCCATAGTGCTTTTTTTGTGTATGTCCCTGGGAAGCATCCCTTGTTGCTAATTTGCAGTTATTTTTCATTCATTAATAGTTTCAAAACTCTAAAATAACTATTCCAGCTTGCAGTGGTCTTTCTTGTTAGAAATAAAATGTGAAATATACTAGACTTACTAAAAATAGACTAGAAAACTTTATAAAAGTATTTTTATCAGTGATAAATGGAAGTGGTTGATGTCTGGTCCTATAACAATATGCAATCTTAGTCAAATAATTGCCAAAGTATTTGCTGAAGGCACTTTTATTCCCTCTGGAGAAAAAAAATCGGGTCATTCCCCCCCCCCCCCCGGTTTCTAATGGGAAAAACATTCTAATGCGGAATAGAATCTTGATAGGAACCGTATGGGTAAGGGCTACTGTATTAAAGTAAAAGCAGGCATTTTTATTCTTAAGCAATAAATCACACAAATGCCTTTGTAGGCCAGTCAGTGACTTTTTATGTATATTGTATATTTTTATGTTTTTCAAAGTTCAATTGATACCTTGCTTGGCTGCAACTTTAAAGATTAAAGATTACATGCATGTATTTCCTCTCGCACATTCTGTGGCATTTTACAGATTGGGCCAATTTCTCACTTAGGTATTATGTTTATGATTGATTTCTTAGAGGCAATGAGATATAATAAAGCCATTGCTTTGTCTGTTGTTGTTGTGGACCTTTCTAAGCTGTAGATCTGCTCC
This sequence comes from Aptenodytes forsteri, assembly GCF_000699145.1. Classification (NCBI taxonomy): domain Eukaryota; kingdom Metazoa; phylum Chordata; class Aves; order Sphenisciformes; family Spheniscidae; genus Aptenodytes; species Aptenodytes forsteri. The sequence goes on from NW_008794545.1 coordinate 427,994, forward strand.
CTGTTCCAGTTGCACAGTAATCTGTACTTATTCTTAAGCAATAAATCACACAAATGCCTTTGTAGGCCAGTCAGTGACTTTTTATGTATATTTTTGAAAAAAATGTTTTTCAAAGTTCAATTGATACCTTGCTTGGCTGCAACTTTAAAGATTCTTTTATACATGCATGTATTTCCTCTCGCACATTCTGTGGCATTTTACAGATTGGGCCAATTTCTCACTTAGGTATTATGTTTATGATTGATTTCTTAGAGGCAATGAGATATAATAAAGCCATTGCTTTGTCTGTTGTTGTTGTGGACCTTTCTAAGCTGTAGATCTGCTCCCTGTTCCAGTTGCACAGTAATCTGTCAATTGATTGGAAGAACATCATAAGGTTTGCTGGTTCCATGAGTTAACGCTAGCTCTGAGAACAGTTACAGGTTTAGGGGTGTGAAATAAAGGTTGAATTGAAGCGTCAGACTCCAGTTGCAGGGCCTCCCAAACAGCTTTTTCTTCCAAATTTACCTTCTTTTTTTTTTTTTTTTTCCCATCTCTGGGGGCAGCAAGTTTGCACAAATGTGAAGAAGCAGGTCTTTATACACTGAGGTCTTTAAAACATCACTCGGTTTTCCAGTGCTCCTTGATTTAAGAAATAAAACAGTAAGGCCAAATCCTTGATCAAACACCATGCCTATACTGTGGGCTGCAGCATAATGTTTTCTTCATGTCTTGGTTGGTACTCCTGCAAAGATAAGTGCATTTGTATAAGAGTCTGAAAATGACTTTTAAATTGCTTTCCATGTCAATTTTTATTGGTCCTTTTTATTTGTTCTTTGCTTTCATAATTTTAGAGTTACTTTCTTGATAGGCCTGCTGCTGTTTTAAGTGTAATTGCTTCGTTAAATTTAGAAAAAAGGTCTGTCTTCCCCCGCCTCCCCTTCTTTTAAGAACACTTTGTCTTGGGGGCATTTGGGTGTGTTCTTGCAACTATCCTTTCTAATATATGCATGCATTTCTAATCTTTGAAGTAAATGTTTTGACTTCATGACTTGGATTTAAATTGTAGTTCATCTAAAATAATGGACACTAAGAATTTTGCAACAACAGATTAAAAAAAAAGACTATTCAATCCATGCAAAGTCATGTGGTCTCTGACATTTACCTCTAATGTTTTAACCTATCTAAACCATTAATTGGGTGATTCTAATTTCCTTTTCTTCTTCCTTTTTCTTCCTGCATCCCATGTTGTCTGTGGTGGTTAATGTGGTTGGACTTTCCCCTGGTCAGTATTTTTATTTCCAGGAGGTGTTTCCTGTTCTGGCTGCAAAGCACTGCATTATGCAGGCCAATGCAGAATATCATCAGTCTATCCTGGCAAAACAGCAGAAGAAATTCGGTGAAGAAATTGGGAGGTTACAGGTGGGCAACTTTTTTTATTCTCTGAAAAATATGGGAAAACTTTAAATCCTGAAAAGCTAGCTCAGAGTTCTAAAATTCAAATAACTAAGAATGAAACGTATTAAAAAAAAGTTGCAGAGCGTGTTTATTGCATGAATCAAATTATGAGCAGCAGCAAAGATGAGAGGTATCTCTGTAGCTTTTATAAAACTATTTTAATGAGTTTGGGCAGTTTGATACTGCTTGACATGTTTAGCCTGTATCTTTACGTTTGCATAGGCTTCTTATCTCAGTATAGCTAATATAGCATATTTGTTAATAAATTTTCCTAAATAATGTTGTTAAAAAAATCCCCAAAACATTAAAATTTTGCCTGGTCTATACCTAACTCCTTTCCTGCAATCCTGATTTAAATCTGAATAATTTTTGAAAAATGTACAAACAATTATATTTTTAGTCTTTATAATTTTTTGCCTCTATATTCAGTTTCTAGAGGGACTCTCATGTAGATGTTGTAATGAGTAAGGTAGTAATGAATTTTTGAAAAATGCAGTTGCTATAAAGTAATAATCTCTTTTTGTTTCCCTTTTTAAAAGCTAGAACAAAGATGGATTAAACTGGGGGGGGGAGGGGGAGAGATTAAAGTAAATTATTCCAAATTAAAGTATATATGCACACTGCTGTTTCTTCACTCATTTTCTGTTTCTGGCAAATGCTAGTTAGACTGTAGTATTGTACCAAACCAAAACTACTGTTGCGTGATTTATGGCACAATGGAAAGTGGCAAAAAATCAAATTTCAAATATACTTCACTTCTAATGTAGCTCCGGTTCCACTTCACAATCCCAAGAAGTTTGAGTTTTTGAATTGTTGTGAGTTTATGTGAACCTTGACTAACATTGCTTCTTAGTATTTTGTTTTTCACGTTCACAACACAAATGTGATCAGGATTGAACAGATACAGTCAAAGGACAGTGTTTTGTCTTGCATCTCTCCTGCAGTAAATTGGAAGTAGGAAAACCAGGTACCTCAGGGTTGCATCTAAGCTGAGCAGAGGGAATTGAAGAGACGGTAGACCTTGCACTTTATTTTAATTTGCAGTAGGATTCTAGCATAATTTCTGTAGCTTCTGAGTTTAAGGTTAGATGGGTGTTAGTGGCAGATGTGAAAAGCAGGACTCTGGCCTCTTCCTTCATGAATGCGAGCAAGGTTTGAGAAACAATTTGCAGTACCGGCAAAAGCAAGCTGTGGGTTTCATGAAACAACATGAAAATGACATGGTGGCTTTTTTTTTTTTGTGAATGGGTGTTTGAAGTGTTATTGCCTCTAACTCATGATCACTTCTTTTGGATTTTGGGGAGTCATAGTGAGACTTGTGAGGTATTAACTTGATTACTGTTTTTTTTTTTTTTTTAATGAACTATTTTAATGAGTAAAATCTCCTTTTTTCTTTTTGATACATAAAAGAGGGGAGAGTGTTTTCTTCAGGAAATAATAATATTGATCATATGTGTTAGCAGTAGTTACTTGGCTAACTGGGAAGTTCATCTGTTTTCCTAAGTATGTATGAAAGGCAGAAAGAAAAGTTATTATTTTAATGTTAACTGTATTTTTATTCTTTTAGCATGCAGCAGACTTGGTGAAAACAGTGGCATCTCGTTATGATGAATATATAAATGTTAAAGATCTGGTTGACAAAATCAACCGTGCACTTACAGCTGCCAAAAAAGACAATGACTTCATTTACCATGACCGGGTTCCTGACCTGAAAGATTTGGAGTCCATTGGAAAAGCCAGTCTTGTGAAGTCTACTCCAGTTGTTGTTCCCCTCAGTCAGAAATTCACTGGTAAGCAAAGTGTGTGGAGCGCACAGGGTAATTGTTACCTTGTGAAACACATGGTCACCAAAGTTCATTTGTACCATGAAAAAGTAAACTTTTACTTTTGAATTGTATTAAGTGTATAGCAGTGTTTTTGAAAGTGCCATTTGTCTTTTCCAGTTTGTTGTTCTACTACTTGATTAAAAAGTACTGGAAGAATAAACCACGGGTTGAAAATTGTTATCTACAATGTGCACTTCTCTTAAAGATTTTTCTCAGCAACTGTATTTTTTGTATGTTAAACCAACCTTTTTAATTTCAGAAGGAACACTAATATAAGCGAAAGGTATCAAATTCTACAATCTTAACTAACCTAGTTGCTGGCCTTCCATAAAGCTGAAAAATTTCAGTTTGGCTGTACAGGGGAGTTCTGAAAAATGATCCTCTCTTCCCTTTCTCATTTTCTTCCTTTAAAGAAGCAAAATTAGAAACGAAGCCTTAGGGAAAATCTGATTTGTTATCCTACAATTGTTTTAAATACAATGCCTTTAAATTATTCTAACTCAGTTTCAGTCTTAAAAACTGAAATTAATCTAAAAACCTGTAGAATTATTTTTTTAAGACATCTTGGGGACTGCGGGAGAGTATCTTAAACTTTTTAGATCAGTCTGTAGTACAACCTGTACGAAAGAGCTGTGAAGATGTTTGTGTCCTTTTACCTTCACAGTGCAACTTGAGTAATTTATACTACTTTAATTGCAGACCTGTTTGAGAAGATGGTTCCATTGCAAGTTCAGCAGTCTGTGAGTGTTTATAACCAGAGAAAGGCAGATCTAGTGAACAGGTTAATAGCCCAGATGAGAGAAGCCACAAATCTGGCAAATGGGTAAGTATGGCTTCTTGTTAAATTTCTCAAGAGAATTTATGGAAAAGCCTATAAACACTGGTTGCCTTGCAGCCTGCAGACATCCAGATTACAGCAGCGGCTTTTTATTATTGTATGGTAGGCTGGCAAACTTAAGCCATAGCAGGAGTATATAGAACTACTTTTCTGCAGATGTTAAGACTGAAAGTATATTAAGAACAAATAGTATGTGATTTTTTTTCAATCTTTCCTCATTTTTTAGGAGTCTGACACTTGCTCAGAAAAAGTTCCGGTACCATTAATCTAGAAGGATTTTCACATTCCAATGGTCAGTTTGATTGTACCAGTGACTCAATACATGATATTTTTTCCCCCAAAATTTTGTTCTTTAAAATAAACAATAATAAAAAAAATTATATCAAGCTGAAAGATAGGAATGTAACTCAAGGCAGTTGGTTCTTCATCTACCCGATAGTTACGATGGAAAATGTTTGCCGTATTTTGTAAGTGCCAGAAGACTAGGATTTGTTCAGCTTTTGAAGAGCTTTGAAACGTATTTTTGGTGAGGTATACACTAGGAATAAGTTTAGAGTTTTCAGTTTGAAATTGCTGTCCAGGAGTACGTTATAATCTGTTTCCATTATAATTGACTGTGTGATTGTTTGTTTGGATAGCAGTGTTATTTACAGGATAAAACCATCTAATAGTACAAACAAGTTGCTATTTAACATGTTGGCTTTTTCAGCGTGTTGGCTTCCCTCAATCTTCCTGCTGCTATTGAAGATGTGTCTGGTGATACTGTTCCTCAGTCTATTTTGAACAAGTCTAAGTCTGTGATCGAACAGGGAGGAATTCAGACTGTTGATCAGCTGATCAAAGATCTGCCTGAACTGCTACAAAGGAACAAAGAAATTTTAGATGAAGTAAGCTCAGCAACCACTAACACTAAAACATTCTTAAAAAAACACCACCATTGAACTTCTTTTCTCTTTAAATGGCAATAGAAAAAGGGCACGATTATCCAAAATGCTTGTAACCTTAATAGCACTTTAAAAATATGCCATTTAAGTGTTTAGTCCATACAAAAACTGTGCTGTCACATGTGGATGTTCCCTTGGAAGTATTTTGTTTTTGAAATTGTTGGGGGGGAGGGACGGACCTTCTAAAAAAATTTGGGTGATTTGTGCCTTTCATGCCTGTTTTTTATTTGCCAAATTAAATTTATAAAGGATGTATAAGCATTCTTTATATTTTCTACACTAGCTGTATATTTTGTAGCTATTTCATGTTTAGAACGGCTTATAATGCATGTGACATTTCACTCTTGTAGTCACTAAGAGTATTAGATGAAGAAGAAACTACAGACAATGACCTGCGAACAAAATTCAAAGAACGCTGGCAGAGAACACCATCCAATGAACTCTATAAGCCTTTAAGGGCAGGTAAAGTTCATGTTTCATGCTTTGGATTCTGGGGATGCTCTAAAAATGTCCATTCTCATTGTGTAAATTAAAGTAGTTTTTAATGGTCTGATACTATCTTTAAAGATACAAATTTCAGTTTAGGAAAGATTATGCCAAAATATCCTTATTGCAATCTGAACCATTATTTGGAGTCGAGAGATGATGTGATAGCAGAGAATTTGCTGCTGCTTTTGCACCCCTGGAGTGCACATGCATGCTAAAGTTTCAGAAAGCATGTGTAATGAAAAATGGCTGCCCTCCTAAGAATCTGGTTGCACTTACCTCTTAAATACTTTAGTGTATTTTTCTTTGTATATTAACGTCTCTTTTTTGTATTTCCCGTCAAGGTGTTCTTTTCTCTTTGATTTGGTGTTTTGTTTTAGGTTTTTTCCCCAGCCGTTAGTCAAACTACTTAGGGCCATCACTATAGCATGTTTTCTGTGCGCTTAATATGTATTGTTTTGAAGCTAACAAAGGACTGATACCACTGCCTTAGTTTGTCAAAGTTACAGGGGTTTAAATCTGGAGAGTAGCTCAAACCAGTGTTCATTCATATACTTTTGTATGCTTCTCTGGAGAAATAATACAGGTGTCTGGTTTATGCACTATTTAAAACATAACTTAGAAGCTTGTTTTATTTATACGTCTTAATAACTTCATAATGTGCAGGCTCATAAACGTATGAAGACTTGCTGAAAAGCATGAAAATTGCTCTGGTGCAAGGCTTGGATAAAACAAGTTTTGAAATGCTATAAACACCCTTTTTTCCTCCCACCACCAGAGGGAGCCAATTACCATAATATTTTGAATAAAGCTGTGCAAGCAGATGGCCAAGTTAAAGAGCGCTATCAGTCTCACCGGGATACGATTGCACTTCTGTGTAAGCCAGAGTCAGAACTCAACGCAGCCATTCCTTCTGCCAATCCAGCAAAAACATTACAAGGAAGTGAGGTAAAGCGTTGCAATTTGTCTCTCTTTTGAATAGAAGTGCTATTGGTCTAACAAAGTAAACTTACATGAATTGGTGTGGAAGCTGATCCTTAGCTGCTCTTGTTTCTGTCGCAAATGATACAGGAGGTAACTAACATTTTGGAAAAGAAATTGTCTTTTTGTTTGATATCTGCTTGAGTATATTTTGTGACACTTAGTGTAAGCAAGTTCAATTGCTATGGACAGCAAGACTGGTTGACTATTATAAAAGGAGCGATCCTTGATGAATATTTCTGTTATGTAGGGGTGGTACGGTGTAGTTCTTGGGGAAATTAGGCAATATATAAGACATGGCCCAGTATTTTAAAGTATTAGGCCATGACACCAACTTGATTTCCAAGAAAGTCATGGCTCATGTACAGCAATATAATTTTTCTCATAGGAGTGATTTGAAGTCAGTGTTTTTGACTGCCATTTTAAGAATAACCTATTGGAAGATATCTGATCAGTTAAAAAAAAAAAAAAAAAAAAAATA
>NW_008794545.1:435252-442694 GCF_000699145.1 Aptenodytes forsteri
AAAAAAAAAAAAAAAAAAAAATTAAAAATCTTTGTAGTAATTCAGTGTTATTAGTGGAAGCAAATCTTTAGAGGAGAATATAGCTTGAGAAATGCTTGAAGATCTTTGTTTCATTGCATTCTGTTCTGGTTTGTCATCTTAAACACATTTATAAACAAATACTTATGCAGTAGTGTTGCCAGCATCAGTGAGGAGTGCAAGATGGAAACAATTAATAGAGTATACTTCCGCAATAATTCCTCTAAACGTGCTAACTTCTGACAATTTTTATTGCCTAGGTTGTTAATGTCTTAAGAACTTTGCTGGCCAATCTGGATGAAGTTAAGAAGGAGAGAGAACAACTGGAAAATGATCTGAAATCTGTAAATTTTGACATGACAAGCAAATTCCTGACTGCACTTGCGCAGGATGGTGCTATAAATGAGGAGGCTATCTCTGTGGCTGAGTTGGACAGAATTTATGGAAGTTACACACAGAAAGTGCAAGAGTCCCTAAAAAAGCAGGAAGAACTTCTCAAAAACATTCAGGTACAACACCTTGTATGTCTGTCGTCTTCTTAAAGTAAGGAGCAATGATTCCCTACCTCTTCAGTGCTTTAGAAACCTTCCTGTGCTTTCTACTCTGTTTTGCTTGTTACTCTGTCATAGGCCAGTTGATACTCCTTTACTCCTCTGATCACTGAAAATACAGGGGTGGGTTTTTTTTGTGTTCATTGGAAAGAAATGTGAACTTTCAGCAGAGTCTCCCAGTGCTCCAGTGTAAATTCTCTTGGACCTTTTCTTGGCCCAATTTGTGCAGATGGCTTTGCCCTTGAAAGAAGCTTAACTGGTATGTTAAGAAGTTTTTGGTTTTGTTTTGGTTTTTCCCCTCATCCCATCTTAATACGTCTTTCTGGGATAACAGGAGACCTGTCCTTACTGTCTACTAGAAGACATTTTGGATCTCTGAAGTATGTTTTGGTTTATTCCTAATTGCTATTTACAATCTGCTTGACTTCCAGCAAAGCTCATAAAAGTAAAAAGTAATGAGAATTTCCCAAAGTTGATTTATAGATTCAGCCTTAATTTCTCAGTAACACTAGACAGGTACCTGAAACGTCTGGCAAAAGAGGAAGTCTTAGTGCTTGGACAAGTGATGATAGTGGCTTGAGTAATGATGGGGCCTATCTGTGCACAAGATTACTTGCAACTTCTGACTGCAGCTTGCATTTGCAAGAATAGGATACTTCTCCAAAAGGGGAAAAAACTGTTCCTAAATGACCGTATGGCCCATGTTTATCAAAGATTTTGTATTCAGATATCTTTTAACATATATACTTTTAAAATCTTGATGGGTGTTACTTTGATGTTTGAATGTCCTGGAGTGCAAGTTTGGCTGCTTCTGGCAGCTGAAGTAGTCTTTTTAAGTTTGTTTGTTTGTTTATTTTCCCAAAAGAAAGGAGATGTAGGTGATCCTTTTGTCAGTTTTCCACTTCCCTGTCCTTTTAATAGGTTGCCAATGTCAACCAAATTTGAGGTAGTGCTTCTTAAAAATACCAACTTTCAGTATGATTTTATGAATGTCAATGGAGGGTAGTACAGGAGGGAGCCTAATTAGTATAGCCTCTGAAAGAGAGTCTGTGGTATGAACTTGAGAATTAGCTGAAGGCAGCCCACAACAGAACAGGTAATTAGCTGATACCTGCTGCCAGTGAGTTAATACATGTATAGTTCTGAAATAGCCACTGCACTTGGCAGATAGCAAGTATTGGGAAGTACAGTGTGTGGCTGGAAGGTGAGGAAAGGCAGGTATTAGGAAAAGGGCGTAGAAGCAATGAGTAAGAGGAAAAAAAACCCAAAAGATAGATAATCTTACATGGAACTAGGTTGCATTATTTTCACTGCTTATTTTTTCCCTTCTTTTAAGAATGCACATCAGGATTTTTCAAAGATGAAACAATCAAACAATGAATCTAATTTAAGAGAAGAAGTCTTGAAGAACTTAGCTGTAGCAAATGACAACTTCGTGGAACTTGTAGCCAACTTAAAAGAAGGCACAAAGGTATGGTAACGCTTAAGGGATTGGAAGAACATTTCTTTACACAATGAGACGAGAATCAAATCATAACAAACTTTGCAGACATGCTAGATGAGAGGTACGTTTTTGAGGTTTTTACTACTGAAGTGAGGACAGTGAGTTGCTTGAATTTTGATTGTTTAGACAGCTGTGTGTCCTGGTTTTGGACAATTAAAAATTAACTCTATCCCAGCCGAAACCAGGACACTGAAATACTTCTTTGTTCCTGTCTGAAAAGTAAGCTTTTCTGAGCATTGCTTTATATTAAAATAGGAAAAGGTGTTAATTACAGGTGAGTAACTGATGCTGAAGTACCCAGATGAGTCATCTGAAGAATTCTTTCATCTGTTCTCCCATGGTATTTAATCACCTTATCAAATTTGTGTTTTATATACTGCTACTGCATACATGAGAGATGAGGAGGGCTTTATTTAGCTTGCTTTTTTTGATCTGGGCTTCTGGAAGGTGTCTTACTGCTTCTGTATTAAGTACTTCTTCCTGGTTTATTGTTAGCTTACTAGAGGAAAAAAGAAAATAAAACTCTGAAATGTCTATATAAATGAAATGCATGGAACTGACTGACGGCAATAAAATTAAAAAAAGAAAAAATTATTCTTTAAAAATAAATAGATAATCACCAGAAGTGATCTAGTTTTGTTCTGGTTTTAATACATTTTCTAGTTGTCTTAAACTATTTTAATATTTATACACACACATATTAAAACAAATAAAAATTGTATGATATTACAGGGATGGACAACAGCTGACTAATTTGTTTTTGAAAAGCAGAATAAAATGCACTAGCAAACTTTACTGGAATGGCAGGTTCTGGGCACTGTAATAATGTAACGCCTATAACTGGATCAATATGTAGAAATATGCTAGCATGGAGTCTGAAAGTATTGATTGAGCATGGGGTTTGTTTTTTTTTTTCCTTCACTAGTTTTACAATGAGCTGACGGAAATCCTGCTGAAATTCCAAAACAAATGCAGTGACATTGTCTTTGCTCGCAAGACTGAAAGAGATGAACTGCTCAAGTAAGATTTCAATATCTTGTTTAAGTGTTGTAGAAATGGTTAAGTATTTATCAGAAATTAATCTCTGGGGACATGTTTATTATGGTACTTGATGAACTGAGAAAGGGAGAATAGGTATGTTAAGACGATCACCTCTTCTTTGCCATAATGCTAACCCCATTCTACCCTCCCCTGAAAAAAGAGGAAAGTGATAGGAGAAATAAATATGAAAATCTACTGTTCCTCTATACGGTTCAGCATGAATCTGTTTCATCTTACAATGATTTCTCTCTCAGTTCTTTTTGGCATGTGTCTGTTAATCGTTTTATTTTATTCTTTCCTTTGACGAACTTCTGATTTCTGCACCTTGCTTCTGCTGTCATTTTGGTTTGAAAAATTAGATAAATGCTTCAGCATATGACTGCCTTCCATGTGCCCAGTGTGGTAGGGGGAAAACGTTGGTATTCCACCTCTGCTCCGTAGTCTGATCTAATCTGATATTTTATCATTGTTTAGATATGTGGGTTGCCTGCACTGCTGGGGAGAGAAGTAGATTTTGTCCTTTATGGGAAGGAAAGTGTCTGATGTTGCCATTGTCCCCCACATGTGATCAGGCTAGTATAGTATGCTTCAGCTGTGATTTTTAGGCTCTCCTCTTAAAAGGAAAGCATAACTGAAAAGATTTGCCTTTTAATTGTTATTCTTTAGCAAAGCACGTAGCCTTTTATAAAAAGGGCTAGTTGTTACTTAAGTTCAGTTGGTGAAACTGCAGTTGTTCTGTGCACGTACCATGTTGTGAATGGGATGCTCAGCCCTCAGATTTTACCTTGCCTAACTTAATCCTTTGTAGAACTGTTCTTTTTCAGTTGGGCATTGTGCTTGTAAATTAATTCTTAGCAACTATATGCAACCCCTTCCCACCTCTCTTCCACTTGCTACGTTCATGCAATTTGGAAGCTGTAGGCTGCCTAACCAAGGCTTAGGTCTGAATCTCTCACATATCTAATATGTTAACATTCTGTGTTAAAGCTGTAGGTTTAACGTTGATAAAACATTCAGCTGAATCTTGCCATGATATATTTTACTGCCTCATGTTAACTGTTCACTGACATGAAACTGTCAAGGTTTGGGGCAATGATCAGATTTGGGATATTTGTAGTATATGTCTACAAAATGTATTTCTCAGTGTGCCCAACCCACAGTTTGAGCGAATAAAATGTTTTGCCCCTTCCCCCTGCCCCCCCAACTACAATAAAAATATTGACTGGGGGCTGCGTCTTCACTGAGTGGAAATAAATTTGTTAAATGGTTTCTTATTTAGAACTAGAAATATTTTTTTGTTCCCACATAATGATTGCCCATTGGAGGATCAGTTTTAATAGTGTTTTAAGCTTCACGTTTAATGTGTTTGGTCATGTTGTGGTCAAAATATACTTCACTCTGACTGGTACTACTGTTCTGTAAGCCATTGGTCTTTGCAATGTAATTTTAAGAAGAAAATTGTTACTTCCATCCCTTATGTCATCTTCTAAGATGTTAAGTTTTGGTTTTGTTAGTTTCGGTATAATACAGTCTTGAATTGTTACTCCACTATCTGCAACAAGCAGTTTGAGATACACATATGCATATGTAACAGCATCAGGACAGTATTTCCAGCTTTTTCTCCATCATTCCTTTTTACTGCAGGGGTAACCGCGAGGACAGTTTTCTTGGAGTTTTTGTTTCAGTCCTTGTTTCTTCTACCAAGTTTCTACAAAAGTTGCCAGTTTTGTTCTCCTTTGCAGCTCACCTTTGCATGCCTGTAACTTGTTGCTAACTAGACTGTATACCTTTGTAGCTCACCTTTGCATGCCTGTAACTTGTTGCTAACTAGACTGTATACCTTTGTCAGTCTCCTGTCTTCTGTTTCAGAATGCCAGCTATCAAGTTCTAGCTGTTACCTCTTGCTCACCTATCATTTTTACGCAAAATTGTCTGAAATTTTAAATGCTTCCTAAAGTCTCCCTGAAGAATCTGCCCAATCTCAAATATTGAGTCTTTGCATTGAGAAATGCACTACATTACTCTGAATATGTAACTTAGAACTGCTTTCTTGGAGTTTTCATGACAAGCTGACTGTAAAATTATGCTGTTTAATGGTAGCATGTAGTACAACATGACATCGAAGCCTCCTTGTATCTTACCAAAGTAAGATACGAAAGTATCTTTCCAACAGTCATTCCAACAGTAGAGGTAACAGAATAGAGAACTTGAAAGCTCATGTGTTGAGCCATTCAGATTTTTGCCAGGGTTTTTTTTGATAGTTATGCTTACCCAGATATAAATGATATTGCAGACTATCTAGCAGACTCTTCTGTTGGTTTTTTTTTTTTTACCAGTTCTGTTAGATGTATGGTATTTGCATGCAATATTAATTCATTTAGGACAATCTACAAGCAATACGACATTGCTTTTCTTCTGTATTTAAGCATCCCTTTACATGTCAAAATTACTGAAATTTACTTTTATCCTTTTCCATAGCCTTGAGGTTTCCTTAAGTTCTCAGGAAAGCTTTCAAGTAGCTAAATGTTCTGACTATTCTATGATTTCTGATCCCAAAGCTTTTGGCTAATTCAGCGATCTATACCCAGTATGGAGCTGGCACATAAAGACATTATTAGAAAATAAATATAACAATTGATCAGAGGATTGGCTAGAGGATTGTTTCTGTGGAAGTGATTTGGATTCCAGATTTAGTTTGAGCTAGCTCAATGATCATGCTTTAAATTCTAGATTTGCTCTGTTGCATCTTTTTAGCTTAGCTTGCTGAAGTGTGTAACAAACAATTCTTAAGTGAAGCTGTGTGTTTGCTTGTTTTTAACAGAGATTTGCAGCAAAGCATTGCTAGGGAACCCAGCGCCCCCTCTATTCCTCTGCCTGCATATCAGACCACATCAGCTGGAGGAAGTAAGCCTGCTGCATCATCAACTCCTACTCCAGCACCCAGAACCATGGTGGTAAATATATGCTACGGATAGTGGGTTCAAAATAGAAGGTCCATGCTTTGGAACTCCAAACTGATCTGTAATTTGTGTATACCACTCCTTAATGTATTGGTGTATTTGGAAATGTGTTGAAGTGAAATAGAGGGCAGTCTCTAAAGACTTTGCAGAGAGGTGTGTTATGTACTATTGGTGACCAAAATTTGTAGATTTGAAGTTGAAAGCTTATTGCTTTTTAGATGCTTCGCATTATTATCTGTATAGAGTAAATATAGAATGTCTGTTTAAAAATAAAAATCAACCAATCATGTAACCACAGCTTTTGATTCCAAGACTTCCAGAAAGAAGCTCCAGCTTATTTCACTTTCTCTTGTTAGGGGACTAAACCACAGCCACCAGCACGGCCACCACCACCAGTGATTTCTGCAGCAAGCAGTTCCTCTTCTGCATCAGCACCCTCTGGAACAGCTGCAGCTGCTGCTCCTGCTCCTACTCCAGGAGCCAGTGCACCTGCAGCAGGCACTGCACCTTCGCAGGCACAGGGACCTCCTTACCCAACTTACCCAGGTTACCCAGGGTAAGCTATGAGAGTACTTAAGCTGTTCTTCGTTATCCCATTATCTAGAAGCACTTGTTTGTTGTGTGTGACATTTTTAAATGTGTTACTGTTATAATTGAAGATGTGTTTAGTGTTTGAGGCAAGATTTTTTTTAGTTTTAATCATGTAATTCTTGTTGGAATCATTTGCTAGTACCATTTGTGGCGAGTTCATATTAGGTTTTTGTAGTTTGGCTTTTTTAAAGAAGGGAGATAGGACTGCAGTTCCTTAACTGTGGTATATAGAATATTGCCAGCCCTTGCATAATCAGTTAGTGGTGTTTATCTCAAAAGTGTTGGCATATCTCATTTTTCAAATCTTGGTATCTTGCTAAAGATGATGAAAAATACAGAAAAAATTCCAGTTGAGTAGTGCATCAGCTTTCTTCTGATCCTTTTTACCATCTTTCTGGAGTCATGTCATGGTTTAACCTCAGCTGGCAACTAAGCACCACACAGCTGCTTGCTCACTCCCCCCACCCCCCCAGTGGGATGGGGGAGAGAATCGGAAGAGCAAAAGTGAGAAAACTCGTGGGTTGAGATAAGAACAGTTTAATAATTGAAATAAAATTAAGTAAAATAGTAATAATAATATACAAAGCAAGTGATGCATGATGCAATTGCTCACCACCTGCTGACGGATGCCCAGCCAGTCCCCGAGCAGCGTCTCCCTGGCCAGCTTTCCTCTAGTTTATATGCTGAGCATGATGTCACATGGTATGGAATGTCCCTTTGGCCAGTTTGGGTCAGCTGTCCTGGCTGTGCCCCCTCCCAGCTTCTTGTGCACCTCCA
>NW_008794545.1:445528-448105 GCF_000699145.1 Aptenodytes forsteri
TGCCCCCTTATAGCTTGATGGCATTAGGGTACACTGTGCACCGGTGTCTGCTAGAGCCTTATACTCCTGTGGGTCCGATGTGCCAGGCCACCGAATCCACACAGCCCAGTAAACCCAGTTGTCCCTTTCCTCCCCCTGGCTGGAGGCAGGGCCCCTCTGGTCCTGGTCATAGTATTTGTTACTCACTTCTTGTAAATGCAAATCAAAAGTCCCTTCATTAAGATCAGAAGTAAGATCAGCCCTTCTACTTTGTCTGGGGAACTGCCTGCTGGAAACTGGAGCAGCAATTTTCCTGGAAGAGAACCCCCTTTTGTGATTGTTTTTTCTTGCAACTCATGTACCCATGCCTCTAGGGCTGAGGTAGGTTTTCCATCCCACTTCCTCATGTCTTCTCTGTGGTCACGCAGGTAAAACCACAGGGTGCCCCGTGGTGTGTACCCTTTATATCCTCTCTCGTGAGCAGAAGAATGCTGACTCCTAATAGCTGAGATATTGGTCCGTACAGGTGGGGAGTAGGATCTATCCTCTTTGAGTTGCTGGACCTCCTGGGACAGTTTCTCCACAGCCGAGACAAGGGAGGAAGAGAGAATTTCTTCGTATTCCTGGAGTTGGCCAGCCAATTCACCCACCGTTTGGTCCCTCTCAGTCTTTCCAGGTCATTACTGCTATTGAGTTGGCATATGACAATGGTGCGCTCTGTACCAACTTCTACCACATGGGTCATGTGCACTTGACTTCATCTGGATCTTTGGATAGCTGTTCATTGTTCAGGTCACCATAAATCACCTCCAGTATGGCTAATTCCCTCAGGTACTGGATACCTCTCTCCATGGTGCTCCACTTGCCTGGGTGACGTTTAACATCTTCCTTGAAGGGATACCTTTCCTTCACGCTTGACAGGAGTCACCTCCAGAGGCTGAGGGCTTGTGTCCCTTTTCCAATTGTTTTGTCAATGCCCCCTTCCCTAGAAGGGGATCCCAGCTGCTTGGCTTCCCTACCCTCTAATTCCAGGCTACTGGCCCCATTATCCCAGCATCGGAGCAGCCAGGTGACAATATGCTCACCTGGATGATGGCTGAAATCTTTTCACATATCTCACAGCTCACTCAGGGATATAGGGATCGGGTGGTTTCCATCTCATTTATGATTTCTTCCTCTCCCTCCTCCTCTTTTTGTGATGGCCCTGCTTTTTCATCATCTTTTACTAAATAAGCTGACTTTTGCTTCCAACATTTCTTGTGTATAGGGGGGACTGATACTGGCACGGATTGATTCTCTGGTTCAGCTGCAGTGCCTGCTGCCGGGGTTAGAGTGACCGCAGGGCCTGCTGCCAGGGTTGGAGTAGCCGCAGTGCCTGTCATTTTCTCGTCAGATCCAGAGACCTTCTTTTTCCCTTGAGGGTACTGAATAGTGTTGAACAAGGCTCAATAGGCATGGGCCAGGCCCCAGCACCTTGCAGTGATTTGTGTCTCCCTAGAATTGCCAGGGTGACAGTATACTTTTTCCAAATATTCTACTAATTTTTCAGGATTCTGCACTTGTTCAGGGGTGAAGCTCCAAAACACTGGCGGTGCCCACTGTCCTAGGCATTTGCCCATGCTATTCCACATACCCTGCCACTCATAACTATTCAGCCTTGGGGCAGATCTCTGGATGATATTTTTAAATTGCTTATAAACCTTAGACAAAACTGAAACAATATTCCCAAGAAATCCCAATAGAAAGTAGCTTAACTACCCAAGGATGTTCAAGGTACTGAAAAGTTACTGTAATGAAGGAGGAAACTTCATACAGCATGTCAGCTTTGCTACCTCCTTCTATTTCCTCCATAAAAAACCTCCTCGAGGAGGAAGTGTAAGTGCTAATTGTCTCCATGAGGTGGTACCTGAAGTTCAGTAATGGCTTCAGTCCAAAGCTCAAATACCAGACTAAGCTCAAGGGCAGTGTTTTAATAACAAATCTCCCAGGCAAAAACCATCACTAATCACTGCAGAGCACAGCAAACTTGAAAAACCAACACTGATCTTTAACACGTACAGCAAAAAAAAGAGCATGGTGCAGATCAGATCAACTAATATCGAGAACAGATGAATCAATATTGTGACCCGCAACAGTTAACAGATATAAATTCCTTAATGCGCTCTGGTTAATCTGTTATTATCTCAAACCCTTCAAGCCCCATGTTGGGTGCCAGAAAGGACTGTGGTGGTTTAACCTCAGGCAGCAACTGAGCACTACACAGCCGCTCGCTCACTCCCCCCGCCTCCCAGTGGGATGGGGGAGAGAATGGGAAGAGTAAAAGTGAGAAAACATGTGCGTTGAGATAAGAGTTTAATAATTGAAATAAAATAAAGTTTAAAAAAAAAAATATACCAAGCAAGTGATGCATGATGCAATTGCTCACCACCTGCCGACCGATACCCAGCTAGTCCCCAAGCAGCAGCCCCCCCGGCCAGCTTTCCCCCAGTTTATGTACTGAGCATGATGTCGCATGGTATGGAACATCACTTTGGCCAGTTTGGGTCAGCTGTCCTGGCTGTGCCCCCTCCCAGCTTCTTGTGCCCCTCCAGCCTTCTC
>NW_008794545.1:448153-515908 GCF_000699145.1 Aptenodytes forsteri
TTGTGGTTTAACCCGGCAGGCAGCCAAACACCACACAGCCGATCGCTCACTCCCCCCGCCTCCCAGTGGGATGGGGGAGAGAATGGGAAGAGTAAAAGTGAGAAAACATGTGCGTTGAGATAAGAGTTTAATAATTGAAATAAAATAAAGTTTAAAAAAAAAAATATACCAAGCAAGTGATGAATGATGCAATTGCTCACCACCTGCCGACCGATACCCAGCTAGTCCCCAAGCAGCAGCCCCCCCGGCCAGCTTTCCCCCAGTTTATGTACTGAGCATGATGTCGCATGGTATGGAACATCACTTTGGCCAGTTTGGGTCAGCTGTCCTGGCTGTGCCCCCTCCCAGCTTCTCGCTGGCAGGGCATGGGAAGCTGAGAAGTCCTTGCCTGGTGTAAGCACTGCTTAGCAACAACTGAAACATCGGTGTGTTATCAACATTATTCTCATCCTAAATCCAAAACACAGCATTGTACGAGCTGCTAGGAAGGAAATTAACTCTATCCCAGCTGAAACCAGGACAAGTCATCATGAGGAATTCAAGGCAGCTGCTCTGTCCTTCAGTAGCAGGCTCAGCAAATGTTAAAATATGTACAATGATTTTAAATATAAGAGAGTTTAGATCAGTTCTAGTTCCAGCAAGTTGCCTTTACTCTACTTTCTGTCTGCATTTCTGTTCCACACATTACAATTTTTTCATCCTTGAAAGTTACCACGCTTTCTGCTGCACAAAAAGGAAAATGAAAAGAATGCGTTTGTGGTGATTGCATGTCTTTTTGTATCTATTAATGAGTTGTTATTTGCAAATTAACATCATCAGTGTTTTACAACTTAAGTATACTTTTTCCCTCCCCCCCCACAGGTATTGCCAGATGCCAATGCCAATGGGCTATAATCCATACATGTATGGTCAGTATAATCTGCCATATGCACCCTCACCTGTGTATCAAAATCCTGGACAAGCACCATATCCGGCACCTCAACAACCTGGATACCCTTTTCCTCAACAGCCTTATTACCCTCAGCAATAATGTATCTGCAAAGAAGCTCTGCTTGTGAAAATTTGGGAGAAATTGGCAATAAGCATACTAAAACTTTTAGCTTCAGTTAATGTACCATACTGAACTGTATGCAGTATATAACTCCTGTTTCTTGTTAACTGCTCAAAAATGTCTAGATCAGTTTTTGATTACACTAAACACTTTGAAAGGTCTGCTGCAGTGGTTTAGACTGTAGACTAATGCCAGAATTAGAGCCTAATTCAGTGGTCTGAAACTGTATGCTACATGTTGGCTAGACCAAAATATTTCTTTGCAAAAATCCTATAAGTAACAAATGGGTTCAGATGAGAAAAATGAAGCGGTGCGTGCACTGGGTATGATATATTCTATGGAACCATATAGCATTTCCTTCTATACTCTATTGGTTTGTATTTTTTTTTTGAGTTTAGTTAAAATATGCTATTTTGTCTAATAATCAAGGCCTTGTAAATCATCAGTAAAAAAAATAAATTACTTAAGAATGGTTTAAACACCTGGCATTCTCATTACCGTAAAAATGTATTTTGTGTGTCTGTAGATTCTTTCATTTGTCCTTTGACTTGCATAACATAAAGATAACTTCTCAAGTGTTTAGCCTTACAACTGAATTTCCACCTCTTTTCTTGATTCTGTATTTTTGTGACAGGATCTATAGTTAACCATTTAAATCTTGGTAGATGAAGTCTTTCAGGTAGAATTTTCCGGTAACTTTGACATGTATTGGACTAAAATAGATTCATTACTGTTTTAAAAGGATGGTTATTCTCATCTCCAGAATACTACTTAAAAGAAGGGAGATGAGGGTCCCTCTTACAGGACCAGTGACTGGTTGGTCTAACCCACGTTTTCCAAAGAAATGTTGATCAGAAATGTGTTACGGCTCAAAACAGGGCAACTATTGATTGTTGGAGCTTTTCAGATTATGTTTTTAAATGATTGCTTTTTTCCCTTGAAAAAATTAATGTATTCCCTCAGGGAGCTTGTTATCAGTGGAGAAACTTTTTTTTGTGAGGAAAAAAAAGTCTTGCAAATTAAAGCACATTGAATGTTTACTTTTGGATCCATCTTCTCAAGGGATTGATAACCTTGCACTACATTTTGCATTAGATAGTGAAGAATGTAAGTTTGTAGTTAATGGCTTCTACCAAATATTTGCTAACCATCCATCTTTCAGTCTTTTTTTTTTTTTTTTTTTAAAAACATGCTTGTCTAGTGAGGGACTCTCCATTCCTTTTGCCCTTGACATGAGTTACTTGGTTCTGTGGGACAGTTAATTTCCTGAGTGCTTCATACAAGATGTTCTGGCCTTACAGAATAGCTGTCACAATACCTATGTTAAATGTTACTGCTTTGTTTTTCTATTTAAGTGCCTGATTAAAATATTGAGGTATATTTTAATGTAGGGGTGTCTAGTGAGGGACTCTCCATTCCTTTTGCCCTTGACATGAGTTACTTGGTTCTGTGGGACAGTTAATTTCCTGAGTGCTTCATACAAGATGTTCTGGCCTTACAGAATAGCTGTCACAATACCTATGTTAAATGTTACTGCTTTGTTTTTCTATTTAAGTGCCTGATTAAAATATTGAGGTATATTTTAATGTAGGGGTTTAGAGGGTGCCAGTTATTGTAGCATCTGGGTGGAAACCTCACTGGATCTTGAATACTCTTCCTCGTAAAGAAAGCAGCATACATATCCATATGAGCTCCTTTCTTTCTGTCTCAAGTTCTTCTTGCTATGCAATCACTCCGATTACTTTGTGAAGACCACTTGTCTTTAATACTCCCTGACCCCCATAGAAAATGCGGACCAAAAGGTAAAAATAAGCATCCCTCCTAGAACATGAGTATCTTAATTCTAAACAACTTTATTACTGCTGTAGAAGCTCAGTGATGTGGGGGAACAGGATGAAGTAAGGGAATACCACACCGTAGATACAACCGTGCACAAGGACAGGTGCTTTGCATTTCTTTATAAACATTGCTGAATGGGGTGGCACAGGAACCTCTCCAGTTATTTTTGCCCTGATGATCATACGTAAGAGGCAAGTGAAGACAGTGAGAAAAAGCTAGGAAGATAACTGTTGGGAACTAACAATCAGAACCTGATTTTACTCTAACTGGAAAAACAGTAGTTTTCCACTAATTTCACTGTGTCAATGTGAGCAAGTGCATGTCTAATGCAACCTTTTAAGTTCTAAATTTTTAGTACGCTATGGCCTGTAGATTTTTCAGTTCGCACATTAGATGCATTTGAGCTATTGTGCAACTATGTTTGTTTCTAGTGCCTCAATTTATAAAACTTATTTTACTGCTGTATAAAAATGTAACTCGTTCAGCATGAAGACTCCTAGAACTGAAATTTTCTTTTTAAAATTTCATAGATCTGGAATCACTGTTAAAACATTTTTTCCAGCTGTGTTACTGCTTGCTTTAGTCTGCTATTATTTGAATATGTATAGAAATCTATGCATTACATTCAGCTTTCACATGACCTTTTTACCTTTTTTCTCCTTTTTTTTTTTTTTTCCTTCTCCTAAAGAGAACAGAAAAATCCAGAGACGTGTATGTATCTGCTTTTAAGCATGCAGCTGTCATGACTTTGGTTGAAATGTTATCTTGTTCTTCTATAGTTTATTAAAAAAAATCAGTTAGAAAACCTGATTTCATGGCTTTTCTCTTGAGTCCTTTGGCTTCAGACAGGTGTTACCTTGGAAAGGATGGAAATAAGTTATGGGCCGCCAAGTAAGTTTGTGCTGTGGTGAAGGCACTCAGCATATCGGCTACCGTGTGAAACACTAGCCTGTGTATACGCAGGTGCTTTATGGTACAGCTGCTCTGTAATAACAGTTATGTTTAAATCCTGGTAGTTGTGTTTATTTCCACAGCTGATGGAGTGTACTTCCCTTTGATTATATGAGGAGGAAATGGTAAGGTCCTTCTGCCTTCAGAAACTTTGAATCAAAGTTTGTTTTCATGAACTCCTGTTTGGCTGGGTTTCATATGACTCACAGCAGTGTGGGTATGTCGGGCAAAGTGATTAAAGGCTTGTAAGGGCAGTTAGCTTTTCACAGCAGATAGATGGCCCCCATGGGCACTGCAAGATGTTGATTTTTTTGTTTTGTTTTTTTGTTCTGAAACAATGTCACCCATTGCCGGGTAGCTGAAAATGGCAAGAAAATTCTTTGGAAAGCAAATTTTTTCTTTGCGTTAGCTGAGAGATGTACTACTTTGTTACTAAAATGTGTTTGGTTCTGAAGTGGCTTGCATCTCAGAACCTGTTTTCTGGCACGTATTTATCCTGACAGAACATTAAAATAGACTAAGCTGAGTGATTGGGTTTTTAAGTTTTGGTTGTATACTATTGGATGAAGCCACCTGAATTTTCAAGACTTCGCTATGTTTAGTTTTAAAGAAACTATTTTGAAAGTTCTAGCTCTTGAAAAGATGAGCTATTACAGCAGAGCAACACTCAAAATTGCTTTTTTGTTTATGGGGAGGTTTTGGGGCTTTTTTTTTGTTGTCACTTTTGACTTGCATTAGCCACCTGCTAGCTTTTTAGATTTATTATGACTTTTGAAAGTTATATTTAAAATGGTCAGTGTTTATTACTTTAAAAAAGTTGACATCCTGTTTGTCATGATAGTTAAATACTGGTAGATTAAAAAAATAATAATTTTGACTATTTCTTTTTCCCAACAGTTCTAAGTACTTTTCCCTTATGCTTTTGTATTCTGACAAATAGCCAAAACCTTTATACTCAGGTTGAGGTTTTTCTGGTTTGGACTCAAATTTGGAACTATAGTAACTTTTACTGGCAAGCATACAGTTACCATTAATCCCAAATGATGACTTTAGTCTTGCATCTAGTTCCCTTAATTGAGTGTAATAGTCCCTGATGGTAACAACTGTATCTCAGTTGTTGTAGCTCTTTTTTTTTTTAAATGGAGTGATGTTTCTAAATCCTTGGGAGAAGCTGGCCACCAATTTTATTAACTAGGTTGTAAAGAAGAACTTTCTACTATCAAGCATGAAAAGGAGGGACTGCCATTGCAAAATCAGCACCAAGTCTTCATCACAAATTACCGCTGTCAGTTCCTTCAGCTCTTTCGCCTTGAATCCATTCAGTGATTCTGTATGGCGATGCCTGACTGCATTTACACTTGGAAGTTAAAGCACTCCTGGGCACTGGAGTGCCATTCTCCATCCCGGTAAGCTGCTGGAGTGTTCGCTGGTGTGACGGTAGCCCATTCCAAGCGGTGCTTTTGCCAGCCAAGTGGGGTGTGTGGCTGGGTGGGCAGGGCAGTCGAAGGGCTGTTCCCAGCAGGCAGCTTGCGTGCAGCCCCCCCTGATTGAAGGCTGAGGTGGTGAACGAGCGTAGGGCTACGGGCCCTCCAAGCCAGCGGGCCTCAGCCCGTGCTTGTGGGCATGCGTCGTGCGCGTCGACAGCTGATAGCACCTGGCTGTCAAAAACGTATTGGAGACTTGGTTCTGGCTTCCGCTGTGGACACGGGTGAGGTTTATGCTAAAACCAGATTGGACCTCAAGTAACCTTTGACTTAGAGTAGCCTTTCACCTAGAGTAACCTCTGTCCTGTGCCCTGAAGTAAGCTTTGACCTTGAACCTCTGTCCATTGACCTCAAGTAACTGTTGACCTTGAGGAACCTCTGTCCTGTGACCTCAACTAACATTTGACCTCGAGGAGCCTCTGTCCTTTGACCTCAATTAACCTTTGACCTCAATTAACCTTTGACCTCAATTAACCTTTGACCTCAAGTAACTGCTGTCCACTGACCTTGAGTAACCTTTGACCTAGAGTAACCTCGGTCCTTTAACCTTGAGTACCCTCTGACCTCAGGTAACCATTGACCTCGAGTAACCGCTACCCTCTGACCTCAAGTAACCGCTACCCTCTGACCTCAAGTAACCTTTGACCTCAAGTAACCGCTACCCTCTGACCTCAAGTAACCTCTGTCCATTGACCTCAAGTGAAGGCTACCTCAAGTACCCTTTGTCCTTTGACCTCAAGTAATATTTGACCTCAAGTAACCTTTGTCCTATGACAAAGGCCGGACTGGTCTCATTCTGGAAATCTGCCTTAGAAAGTAACCTCTGACCTCAAGCACCCTTTGACCTCTAACCTCAAGCAACCGTTGATCTCAAGTAACCTTTGTCCTATGACACAGCCCCGGCCTGGGCTCACTCTGGAAATCTGCCTTCGAAATTGTCGGGGAGAAGCAGCGTTGCGTGATCCGGGTGGAAAGAGCGTGGGGCTGTCGTACAAGGAACAGCGGGGCAAACGGCTTCCCATGCTGCGGCCGAGCTCAAGCTTCTCCCGCCCCAGCTGCGGCAGGCTGCCAGCAGCGGGAGTGCCCTCTGGCTTCAGCGCTGGTGGTGGGTTCCTCTGCTGAGAGAAAACCCCGGGGCCGAGGCAGAGGACGGGAGGGCTGTCACTCGCGTGGTGTGAGTTAGGTTGTCCAGGTTTTCCTAATGCTGGCTTCCGCTGGAACGGAGCGGTTGCCTGAAATAGAAGGCTGCCCTGTATTTTGGCTGGTACAGTGTTCACAGGTTATTGCATTTGGCCGGGGCTTGCCATCAGTCTGCCTGCTTTTCAGTGTGTGACAGTGAGAGCGTACATAGCACACCAGGGGGGAAACTGTGGTGTCAGTGCAAGCCGCCTTACAACTGGGGAATTAATGACAGCGCTGTCTGTCTGAAGATGTGCCTACACAACTCTTGTTTCTCTGCTTTCTATTTCCTACTAAGGGTTTTGAAGTCTCCTCATTGTCACACCTTGTTGGACCTCTTAATTTTTGCTGGTTTGAACTAAACTTTTCTGAGTTGTATATTCGTGTGAGGTAGGGCCAGCCTGTGCTGTTAGTGTTCTTGGAAAATAAATGGCAACGGGACGTGCAGCGACATGGTGCTGTGTGCTGAACCTGCAGCAGAGGGCAGGCCACAATCGTGTAACTGAGAAATGCTCTATGTTGCCAACAGATCTTTTTGGTGCGACTGTATGCAAAAAAAGATTTTGCATTAACGTTGGTGGAAGGACAGGCAAATTGCTTTTAATTAAGCATTGCCAATTTTGAGTGCATGTAGATGTCCTGAAAACTCTTTAGTTGATGTCCTGGAGCCTGAACTGTAGAATCAGCCAAGTGCAGGGACAGCTGGGGCAGCTGCGTCAGCTGCCCACGTCCACCATCCTGACCAGCTGTGAACTGGACTCAGAGCACTGCACTGCGAAGCTGAAGGGATAGGCAAGACATCACAGTCATCCTGAACTGCTTTATTGCTCTGCAAGAGTTACGCAGCTTTTGGGTATTTTCTACCTTTAGTCTGCATATCTGGACAATCTCTTTCTGAATCTACCCAGTGTGGTTTGCAAATTCACCCCCTCATCAGATGTGATAAGTAAAAGATGGTGTGTGTCCTCCTTACCCAGTGCAGTGCAAAGTTACCTGATCAGGCTTAAACCGCTGCTGCGATGAAGTGACATTGGAGCAAAGTGGATGGCGGGTGTTATCATGACCCGTTCTGAGAGTGGGAGTAGAAAAAAGGAGCACGTGTTGCTGGCGGGAGCAAAGTGCATCAGTAGTAACAGCTCTGTCACTGTGGGGCAGCTACAACAATAAGAGGAGATGTTGCACCAGGGGGATGGAAAACACTCAGAGAGGGAAGGTGTCAAAGTGGTCAGAGAGGAGAAAGAGCCAGGAGAAAGTGGAAGGAAAGCTGAAGGACAGCTGATGGTTGAGGAAACAGGGGGCTTATCAAATGAGTTTAGGAAGAGGAGGAAGCATGGAAGAAAGGCCCTAGGACTTTGACAGCATGAAGTCATAAATTGTAATGTTTTGGGTGGTGCAAGGCAAACAGAATTCAAGTTGAAAGGGCTTGAGAAGTAACTGAAACAGAAGAAAGAGCAATGGTAGTAAAGGGAAGGGAAAAAGGAGCTTTAGCTGTACAGGCGAGGAGAGAGAGTTCAGAAAAGGAATTTAAAGGTGAAGGAAACTAATTTTTTCCCCTCCTCCTTGGGCGAGGGGAGAAGTAATGGTAAGGAGAGTTAATCAAGAAGGTGATTTCCAGTGGGTCTGAAGATCTGGAGAGCTGGGTGAAAGCTAGGGATTGGTGATGGGCAGAGAGAGTCTTTAGAAGGGAAGAGGGAAGATGCAGCAGATCAGGTGGATTTGACAACATTGGCACAGGCTGGCTGTAATGGGGAGTTAGGTCTTAGAAATGAGTAAGATCATCCATGGAGTGACTAATCTGAGTAGAGGAATCAAGGTAGGTGCTTACATGCCAGTATCCAGTGTCGGAGACAAAAAGGGGCGATGTGAACCCTGCGGCCTATAAAGGAAAGGAGAGACAGCAGGTCAAGGGGCAAGAGCTCAAGAACTGGTGGTAGATAGGGAGTATCTCAAAGCAAATGGAGTTTCTTATTTAAGTAAGAAAGCTGACTTTCTTCTCTATTCAGCCTCCTGCTGCCACTGGTTATATTTCATTAGTGAAGGAGCATTTCATATTCTATTAGAAAATTTTTCGTTAGTCAGTGGTTTCCAGCAAGTGTTAATTTCCATAAGTAGGAAAGGAGTATGTGATCTAGCGCAGAAACAGATGTAGATCCAGCGAAAAAAACTGCCTGGTGTGTTGCTGTTTTCCAGTGTTATCATATGGCCACATTGAAACACTTTTTCTTGTTGCTTTGAAGTAAACAAAACTTTGCAGTGCACTTCCAATCCCCAAACGTAAGGAAGAAATAACTAACCGAGGCTGTCTGGCAGTTTCCACAGAACGCACGCTAGGTGGCATTATATGGAAAGACATAACATAAACCCAAATCGTCCAACACGTACCGCACTGCTGTTAAATCCCTGCATCTCAACGGCGTCATCAGCTTTGTGTGGAAAATTTTGAACAGCATTGTTAAGGGTCAAGATGAAATGATACAAGCTGATGGAACAAAAAGTTTTGCTGTGCTATGAGAGATTGTTGTGAAGATACAAGAGAGATTGAAACGCTACCTGTAAGTCTCTAGAAGGCAGTTTTCTGGATTTAGAGAACTTTTTCCCACCTTTGGCTATGTTAAGCATGTGGTATTTCACCACAGGGTTGTCAGTGGAGCATAGCAATGGAGCCCCTCCATCCCCACCCCAACTTTCCATGAAATAACGCCTCATGCCCTTTATTTTTAATGAAGGGGCAGAAGGGCAGTAGGTTGTGTGAAATACCAACAGCAATGACCTACATCATCAGTTAATAGCCTTGCTAGTATAAAATATTTCTCCTAATCTCTGAAGAGGAGGTAATAGCGGACACGGGAGTCTTCCCCTTTGCCCCTCTGGACAAGGCCACCACTTTGGATAACTGCTGATGCTGTTGGGTAGCAAAAGCAAAGTGTCCCAAAGGTGACCGTGCTATTGGAGACTTACTGGTTTCTGCCATGATGTAGAGCTGACAGTAGGACCTTGAATATTACACACGCTGTAACAGGCCGGTTATGGCAGAGGAAGAGTGTGTGCCCAGGGTGAATTTACCTGGGCTAATTTTTTTACCTCTTATGGCTTCATGGTGGCTGCGTTTCGTGTGGCCTCTCATCCACCGTGGAGAGGAGCATGAGGAGGTGAGCTGGAAACTCAGGGTAATATAAGTAGAAACATCTTGTGCCTTGGTGTACTATTCCCCCGAGCTGCATTCGCTGTCTTTTGGCATGGTGTGAGGAGATCTGTTCCCTGCGCAGCTGCAATAATATTTGTATCACACGGCACAGAAAACGTGCTGGCGTTTGGAGCACACTCAGTAGATTTTTACCTGTTACTTAAACGTTACCTACACACAGGTTATTAAAACTGTCTGTGTGTGTAGCAGGAGGTACAAAGCCCCTGTTGCAAAGAGGATAATCCTGCTCAACAGTCACACAGGTCACTTTATTTACACCTATGGTCATTTTCAGAGTTTTCCTCTTCCAGAGCATTGATTAATACAGGTCACAGTGGTTTTATGCAGCTAACCTTAAGCATGGATGATTTCTTAAAGCATATTCAAGATGAGGCTGACGGGGCTTTGTTACAATTATCCTACACGATAAACTAGCCCCTAAAGCTTTTGAATAAATGCAAATGCTCCAGCTAGCAGGTGTCTCGTTCAACCAGATCCTTCTGCCTTCATACGTGCTCTGAGCGATACCTGTTGTGGAGGCATTGCTTTGCATACTGTGCATGAACGCTGTGCATGGGGAAGACCAAATACAAACAGAAATTTGCGATCAGAATGACCTTGAGTTCTGATTGAGAGCCACAGAGTAAGGGCAAGAGCAAAATCAGGCTCTGTGGGAAAGCATCTGGTGTGTGTCTCTGCTGACAGCCTCTACCGCAGCGAGCAGAGAAATGGCTGCCAGTTCTTGCAGAGAGTGGATTAGAGATTAGAAAGTGTAGTAAAAGAAGACAAAGGTACGGGTTATATGCTTGCATGCTCTTGCAGCCTCGTGCAGTCTTGTGTAACTTAGCATTACTTGTGTAATTGGATTAGCAACAGTGACAGAGGGGCATAAAAACTGTGAATATAAGGGTACACTAAGGGATTTAATATCTTCCTGGAATGAGGACTGTAGTGATGGATGCTCAGCATTTCTCCCTAATTTAGCTTGGTGATCCGACCTGTCCTTTTTCTTGTGTACCTGGCTGTGAGAGGCAGCATGGTAGCTCATTTTGAAGGAATGAAGAGATGGGCCAAACTTGGTTGACTACTTACTTTTCTTTTTCTGAAGAGTGCAGGTGGCAGGGCAAGGCACCCCAAAAGATGGACAAACAGCCAAGACAGATGTTATTTATTCTGTTGGCATCCCAAACCTTCAGGCAGGATGTCTTGCATTTTGACAGTTTCTGAACAGGAACCTTGACTTCCAAACCCAAAACAGATTTCCCATGGATCTGTGACTTGTGGCAAGCAGTGTGTCACAGCGTTTGATGTCCAAGCAATAATGAGCTTTCCTACTGAAGCACCTTCTGGAGATGCAGCGGTTACAGGAGTGGCCTCCTTCTCCTCTCATGCAGGTTCCCTACTGTCTAATGAGATTTCTTTGGCTGGAGAACTTACAAGATCACTTCTCCCTTACCTGGATGCTTTGACAAAACTGTTTGCATCTAATTATCCTTGGAACCTCAACTTTGCTGGCAAATTTGTTCAAAGTTGCTGGAGGCCAGGAGAAGAATACACAGATGTACATACACATGTGTGCATCCGCATACTCCCTTGCAGGACAGCATCATCGCACAAGTGCTGTTTCCATGGAAACAAGGCTAAAAATACTGAATAATGGAAATCAGAGACTCATATAACAAGTCTTTTCTATCCTGGATAAGGTTATTCTCATCTATATGCTCTGTCTGCGTGTGTCTTCATGGGTTTCTGAAAGACTGTGGATTTTATTTTGTTTTGTTGGTTCTCTCTTCCTCTTATACGTGAAGAAGGACCCTCAGCAGTAGCCCTCGTTGTTATTCCTTCTAAAGAAAAATGCTGCATTGCATCACTATGTGCTGCTGAAGCACCTCGATGAGATCAGAAATTCATGTTAAGGATTCTTCCCCCGTGTTGGTTGCTCTGCGACCGCGTCCCGCAGAAAGCAGCCCCTGGGACACAGAAAGAGGTAGCCCAAAGCAGGCTGTGCACTGGCGGTTCTTGGTCTTTGAATCACAGGCAAGCACCTGCTTCACACCAGCACCGGGAGCATCAGAAAGGCACGTTAGACACTGATTTGTCCTTGCCCTGCAGCTCTCCCAAACGGGCGTTCAGGACAGCTGGGCTCTGAGCCCATGGTCTAACACGCACCAGCAACTGGCTGTGCGTGCCCTGTGCCCTGCCCCAAGCAAGCTGCCACAGCCAAACAAAGCCTTTAGAAGCCTACGAAAGTGCTCTTGCAATTTGCATATAAGCAAGACTCTGCACTTCAGAAAATCTTACATTTTATTTCATAAACATAGGCATCTGCTGCTAATTAAAGTAGCAGCATATAATTATACCCTTTCTTATTAGCAGATATAGAGTCTGACAGTTGCTTAGATACAAAATAAGCAACTACAGATTGTCTTCTGCACTTTAACAAGCACAGGGAGCTGGAACAATAGAATTGTAAACTTCTTCTGTATGATCTTCAGTAAATGTGCCTGGGAAAAATATGTTTAATCTCATTGGTAGCTTGTAATTTTAGCTGTAAGGTTCCTCAGCTACCTCTCTGCTTTCCTCCATGAAGTACCAACCAAAAACTTTCTGTGGAGAGGGCAGGATACTTCCTTGGGGAAAATGTCAGACAGAAGGAACAACAGTGCAGCTAACAGCCACCATTTTGCCGAGACCCCATTTTCTAGCTTTTTATTTCTAATGAAAGTAAGTTTCTTCTTATTGATTAAAAAAATCCAGGAGCTAGTGCAGTTATCACTGTAGACACAGACAGATAGATGGGAACATAAACTGTGCACACACCGTAGCTAATATTTTTAAAAGGCAGATATTGCAAAATGTGGTTGCCTTATTTTTTATGGGTTAAGTTCACAGCCAAAGCACTCTGGATGTGACAAGATGGATCTACAGCTTTCCTAACAAAGTCCCTATTGCTTCTTATCAGAAAACTCATGATGTTATATTGAGAAATCACTTTTCTTGCCTCACAGAATATGTCAGCCATATCCTGAGAGGCACATTTGAGTGTGTGACCTTTTCTTTTCTCACATTCTGCTAATAACTCCCAACTTTCTTTGCTCACAAATCCAAAACTCTGTTGATACACCTACAGTCTCAGTGCTCTTGTTATTAAACTGTAGGGAATGTAATCAGAGCAGTTAATGCCAGAATAATCCTCCTGATCTGTGCGGCAATCTCTGAAGATATCAGAAACGATGCTGCCTGGAAAAGAAATGATGTATGTTCTGGTTAATTCTGCACCAGCAAACCTGTGGAGGAATACACTGAGCTAACCTTCAAGATGCTAAAGCACTTGAAGCCGCGATGAGATTTCAAATGCCTTTGTTATTGACAAATGTTCAATATTTCTCGATGGAAGAGGTTAGCTTATTCCTAAAGAAAAGTTCACTTTGGACAAGGTCTTTCTTTCTTCTACAGCACTGTTGTAAGAGACCTAAACAAAGGGACGAGACTTGCAGGGATGCTGGTAGGGCTTGGGCGGCAGGGGGTGCCCGGGGAACGCCGCAGCCAGCCTTGCTTCTCTGGGAGCGGAATCACAGTGTTTCTTCTCTGCCCAGTTTGGAGAATTAGGGGTTGAGCAAAAAACCTGAAGTTTCTTCTTCACTTAGTTAGAGCAGCTTTACCAGAATTTAGGGCACTGTTTCGTGGCAAGCTGAAGGCAAAGTTAATACGCAGACAAGCAGCTGAAACTTGCTCCTCAGCATAGCAGGTTCAGGCATTGCTCGGTGTGCTGCCGAGTTACCTGTCGGATCACCAGTACAGCAGCTCGCTTGCACAAGGAGATAATAGGATTTTTTTTCAGTCACCTGCATATTTTCTAAGGTCTTTAAGTTCTGCTAACTGGGACTGTTTACCACCTGGGGTCAGAGGTGAAATGACCCTTCTGTACAAGAATCTTAATTTCTGATTTTCCTCATCCTTCTCAAATACGTGATAAATGTTGCTATCTGTGCTAAATACTACTAAATATTTAGCCAGCAGGGTGTCAGGTAGGAGTTCAGGTTCAAGACGGGGGTGGTCGTGTGGTTTGTTGGTTGTACCTCACAAGCAACATGTCTCCCAGGAGACCGTCCTGTTGCACACAAGTCCAGGAAACAGGTTGCTGGTGAAGAGTGGAGAATGATGGTTTGCTTAGCACTGCCTGCGCAGCCTGGTGGGGCTGACAGGTTGGCAAAGGTTAGGCAGGTGAATTTAGGCTGTGCAGCATACTTGTAAATTACTTTCGTATGTTTGTTACTGTCCCAGATTTAAAAAAAAAAGGGGGGGGAAGGAAGAGAAAAAAGGAGGGGGAAAAGAGAAAAAAAGAGAAAAAAGAAAAAAAGAAAGAAAGAAAAAAGAAAGAAAAAACACGAAAAGAAGGAAAGAAGAGGTTTCTGAGCCTGGTGCAGTCATTGGGTGTAAACATTGTGTAGGTACCCTGTGATGGCTGAGTGTTGGTGGGTTCAGAGCACCTCTTCCTCTCTCCAGATGGCCTTTTAGTGTCGGTGGGTTGTTGCTGTTCTCTCTTCTCTGAAACATCACCAGTCTTAGATTCTGCCTTATCGTTTTGGCAAACGTGCCTTTCAGTAGCTGGCATGAATACCTGATCAGTCTACTTGGCACTTTCTAAGTCGAGCAGAACAATAGCACAGGCATTCCTGGAATGTAGATAAAAATGCTTTTTGGTTCAAAGTTTTTGTACTACGGACAGCATCAGGATGCCAGTAGATAAAGGCCAAGGCACCTTTTACTATTGCTGTGTCGGTCCCTGGAGTCTGAATCCCCATCTCCTTCCAGTCTGCATGTGAGCTAGTTGGCTTGCTCTGTGCTGTGTGTCTCCTTACAGTCCACTGTGAACTGACATAAAGAAGGACACACAGATCAAAAGACACCATTACATAAAGATGTGGGGAAAACATTACAAGAAGGTGAAGTGCTGCAGTGAAGAAGTCTTAACATCTTATCCATCTCTGTTTTTGCTACTAGGCTATTTCCCTTTCCTTCCCAGTGTGATAGAAATTTTACCATCCCAGTAACGTTAATTTGCCAGATCCACCTCTCTGAAAGACTCCTGACAAGAGGGCTGCACTGGAAGCTCCTGTGCTCTCTACATCCCCATCAGGTTTTTCAAATATTTTGATGGGGGTTCAGAAGCTTCTTTCTTCTGCTGTTTTTATTTCTCAGCACAAACTTCATGGTCCCCAGAGGTAGATTCAGGTTTAAAGGTAAGCGAAATGCAGCGTCACTGAGTATGCTTCAGGCTCTTCCACATGAAACACAGAAGCATAACAATTCCTTCACCTCCTTCCAAACATAAGTATAGCCCTACTTCCTGTCGGACAACATCATGCAAAAATCAGTAAAATCCTCAGTATAGCCAGCTGAGTTAGCTGCTCGCCCTTTTGATCTGTGGGCACTTGACAGTTGTGTGAGATGTTGGTTTTTAGGGACTTTCTGATGAAGTTGCTTGTAAATTCTGCCCCCTCCAGAGCACCACAGATCCTTTTCAGGAAATCAAATTTCAAAACAAGGTAATCTAAGACGTTGCCTACCACAGTCTTGTTTGACATTTTGGCTTCAGGCAAGACATGTAAGTGCATTGGTGTGCTATGCCAAAAATGTATTTATCTTTTTTTTTCTTGATACAAAGCATCTTCTAACCCAAGCTCAGGTGATGAAGTTACCTAGTGGTGCTACAGATGATTTATGGGGGTTTGCTTCGTGCTCGGATGCAGGTACAGGCTCTACTGACAAAACATGCGAGGCTCACGTGTGATAAGAAAACCAACCTCCAATGAGCTTACATACTCACTCTGTTCCTTGCTATCCCATTTTTTTCACAGACCTCTTGTTACACCTCCTTTTCTGTACTTTTCAGATCCCTCACCTTTTTTTATCAGATTTTTAATAGTTTTTTTAATATAGCTTTTTTTTTAATAAGAGATTCTCCTCAGCCAATGTGCCTTTTTTCAGCCAATGCCTCAGGCATCTCACATAATAGACCTCCGAGAGGCTGTGCATGTCCTGTCCAGTGGTTCAGTATCCATTTGCCAGTCACCCTGCCAAGGGTTTTGCTACTTCAGCAGCACAAAAGCAGCAATTAGACCTCATCTTTCCTAGAAAGGGCTTCACAACAAAAGAGGAGGCAGTTCCTAGCCTGTAGCCGTTGGGCTGCAGGAGCTCCACGTGAGCAAGTGCTGCCTATGGACCAGCTGGGGTGGAAATACTGCTCCCAAGGCCCGTGGTCCATGGGCTTTCGGTGCAAGCAGGTGTCTGCATGTGGCTAAGGAGGTAGGGGCCGGGTGGGTGAGGCTGTAGAGGGAGGGATATGGGGTTACAGCACCAGAATAGGATGGGAGGGCAGAGAGGATCCTTTTTTGCTCCATCTAGGGGGCACATGTGGGCTGGTGTAGGACTTCGTACCATTTTGTCCCACGATCTCTGTGGAAGGATCACTGCAGGGGGGCCTAAGCAGGTTCAGTCTGAGAGAGCTCTCAGGGCTGGTATCTCTCATTACATGCAAGTTACAAGTTACTACAGATCCAGGAGTGAGTTCCTAAGGCAACACAGGTGATCTGGAGAAGAAGGTGTCTTGAGAGGTGGAAAGGTGATTCTCCAGCTAGGGTGGGTGTAAAACACCAAAGTGCCAAAATGGCTTCTTATATCCCCGCACTGGCTGAAGCAATATTTAATTTGTGGTCTCACAAATGCACAGAGCTCATCAAAGCTGTAAATGCAGTCAGCCTCTATAAACTGACTAGCAAGAAAGGAGGAAAACTGGGGACCTAGGACCTGCTTTGAAGCTTCAGTGTGTCACCTTGATAAACTGCAGGTATCACCAGTGCAAGGGAGAACCTAGAGCAGGGTCCCCTTTGGCAGACAGGTCTCTTCAGGCTGGCCAATGCTTACCTGTTGCAGTTAAGGGATGTCTGAAAGGTACAGCTAATTGGAATACCTTGCTGTATCTTGATGCATCTCACACCTCTAGCATCAGTAGACCTTTGCTAAAAGGTGTCTTGGAGAAATGTTAAATAATTCCTTGGCAGAAAATTAGATTTCAAGTACAGGTCAAGTTTGCCTTTACTCACATCATGATTTTTTTTTTGTGACTTTACTTCCAAGATGTTACTCAAGAGCTTGCCCCATTACTTTGCCAGAAAAAAAAAAAAAAGAGTTTTGTTTTTCTCCAAAGCTTGTTGGCTGTTCAGCATGAACTTCAGTGAATCTGACAAATCTGGGATGCTTTTGCTTCAGTGGACTAAAAGATACCCAGATAAATGTCGCACTGTTGCACTGAAAACTGTTTTGGTGTCTGCAGTCCAGGCAAAGTGGGGAAACATCCATACTGTCATGATGGGGTCATGTTTTTCCCTCTGAAAAAAGCTTTGGTTTTTTATAGAGTATGGGTTTCCTCAATTTGTTAGTCACAGTGTTTTTGAAAAAGAACCTCCAATTTTCCTGTTATTTAGTGCTCTTCCTGCGCTGTAAACCGTAATGCTTGATCAAACATCCTGACATCATTATAATGAGCTGTACCTAATACCTTAATGAAAACATCTGTGTGTAGGCTTCAGGAGAAGTGAGAACCAATACAGCCTATTTTTCTGACTGTATCAGTGTGTTCAAAACTCTGTAGTTTGGATAGTCCAGCTAGATAGTCTCTGTTCATACCTTTCCCTGTTGGCTTTCTTCTTTTTCTACATCTGCTCTGGGTATCCAGCATTGGGTATCCAGTCCCAGCCCCAAGTCACCAACTCATGCGACAGTTCTGCTGCTCGGGGCTGTACTGTCGGTGGTGAGGAAATCCAGCAACCAGGAAAGACTGTGGTGACTCTCAGTGGTTTCTCTGCAAGCACATCCCACGTGCCATGTTGCTCTGTTCTCTAATCCGCTTGAGCAGACATTTTGATTCCCGTGTCATGCGCTTCTGACTTAGACCACATTTAAGACCTTTCAGCTTCACCTCCTGTTTCGCCAATGGATAGAATATTTTTCTCCCATTCTCTGTGCATCCCTCAAAGGCACTACCATGCATGAGGGTGTCATTCAGCACGCAATACCTCATTCATAAATTTTCCCAGGCACTCTTCTAGACCCAGCCAGCAAGGGCATTTGTTAACTGAAACGGGATTTCAACCTATGTGATACAGTATCTGCGGAGTTGATGGAGCCTGTGGAAAGCTGACAAGAGATGATTTCTTTCAACTGTGAAGCCTTGAACTCTGAAGTTCGAAGCATTGCTCATCCTTTCAGAACACTGTCATAATTTGGTGGATTAATCAGGGTTACTTAGCAGGGATGCTTACCTGGCAAGACAATTCTCTAGCTTTTGTTCCTCTTGTGCACGAAACTCAAGGCCAATGAGCAGCTGCATCTGGCTCAAACAGCACTGTTAAACTTCAGTACTAAGGCTTACGTGAGTTTTATGTTTCACACGTGATTTTTTTCTCCTTTGAAGATAGTGCTGTACTTTGTCTTTGCTGAGGTGCACACTTCATTGTAACCTGCATCATTGCATCTGATGACATTCATAGAGCCTTTTGCTCCAGCAGCATTGAGGAGACGCATGTTTTCTATCTCTGGTATATATTTGTTATTGACAGTCCAGTGCATGTCAACATTATTGTTTGAAGGATATTGTGCTTCAAGCCCTCTGGTGCAAGTTCTGTTGACAGCTTTGAAATCAAACTTTCTGCCCTTCCCCAGTGAGTCTTCAAGCTTCCTAAAGCCTATCTTGGGAGGTGATCAGCTCTCGGACACAAGACTGTGCACACGTGTGTGCCAATGTCCCGAGGCTCCAATGTTCTTTGTCCTGAGGAAAGGTCATGAAATGCCTTTTGCTAGTGAAGCCAGAGACCTCTTTTGGGTTGGCTGTGAGATGGCAAAGACAGGACCCTTATTGCTACCTGCATGCAACATGCTCAGGTTGGACTTTGTGGCTTGTGAGTCTTCCTGCACCCCTCTGCGTGGCAGCTTGACGTTCAGGTTTCTTTCTTCTCCCATCTTAATGAGAGGTCAAAAGCAAGCTAGCTTTCTGCTTTCTTTCCTGCCTGCCCTGGTCTGCGTACCATGCTCTGTGCTTTTGGCACCTGCCTGGACAGCTTGTATTAATACTTTGATTTTAGTTTTCAGCCTTTGATCTGCTCTCCTTTAGCTGTTAATAAGATTATCTCATTCATCAGTGAGACTGCTTTTCCCCCGAGAGGAGATGCTCTCTTCCTCTGCCCTGTTTTCCCTCATATTAGAGCTACAACATGTCCACAGTGCCTGAACTTGGCTCTGCAACGTACTTTTCTCTAATGCGTTGCACACAGCAGAATGCAGCTTCTCAAATGACATCTTATCTGCAAATGGACTTGCTTTTACATAAAGTCTTGTGGTATATGAATATGACTATGCCGTAGTCGTGTCAGGACTGAAGGAAGGAATGTGTTTTGCAGAATGGTAGGGTTGTATTTCGGATTGGAGTCAGCCCCTTGTGAAGCCAACGACACTTCTGCCTCAGATCAAATGCTCAGACTAGAAAATGCTGATCTCTCTCTCTGTGACTCACCTGGGGCTGCAAGGTCAGCTTAATAGTGTCTTACTCCTGGTAACAGGGATCTTCAGAAACTCTCCAGTGTGGGAAGGCTTGGATCACCTTCCCCCCCCCCCCAAAGAGCTCCAGCAGATCAGGAGTGAGCAGTACAGTCTGATTACAGCTTCCAGACTAGACCTCATGACTGTTTTGATAAACTCAAAAGCAAAGGCTTATTCTTTTTCCTAGGCATCTCCCTACAAATTGTGTTCTGTTAATTGAAAGTCCTTTTTAATTAACATTTTCAGAGTACCCTTCTTGAATGGCCACTAATTAATGTTTGCTCTATTTTGGCATAATACCCAGTATAAAATATCTTTTAAATTGTTTTTGTTTAAACAATTTGCAATGGTTTTACACCTTCCAAGTGTTTTGGTTTTTTCACTGTTTAGGTAGCTTAACTTTTTTTATTTTTAATACTTTTGTTTTTTCCTTTTTCTTTTTCCCTGCAGTTCTGCTGCAGCCTGAATATCCTGAACCATAGATTTCTCCTCTGTGCTAATTCTGTAAATACCATAAAGTCTTCCCACTTCCACATGAAGGTTTTTTTTAACTTTCTCTTACCCAGAAAACAAAAAGTTTCTGGCTGTTGCAGAGGAATTCAGCCTGCTCTCAGCCATGTTTTTTCAATATAGCTACCTCTTGGCTTGCTAAATATTCCACTTCTAGATTAGAGGCAGTTTTAAAAGTAAAATTTTAATAAATTGAGTATTTTCTCCCTTTTTCATAACAAAATAAAACCCCTTTCATCCCTAAACCCGTGCAGCTTGTTCCAGCCTCACCGCTGCTGAGCGTTAGCAGCATGGTGCAGTGAAACCTCATTTTTCTGAGTTACAGAAGGTCTTCTCCACTTATACCCTGCTGGATGTCCACCCGCCCTCTCTCCATGCCTGCCTGTGCTGTGCTGCGATGCTGCATGTGGGAAGCTCCAACCTTCCAGCAGCCGACATTGCTCCAGAGCTGGGGGCAGCTTTTGAACTGGAAGCAGTGGAGGCTGATAGCATGATGCCCAGGCTGATTCGCCCCAGGGTTTGTACCACTGCACTGACGTGACCCTCCAGGCTTTGGAGGGTGCCAGCCTGGCACCTCCCACTGACAGGGGGCAGCTGGAGTCAGAGCCAGTTTGGGATCAAGGACAGGTGACTGCTGAGTGCTCCCAGAGGAACAGTAACCCCAAACACAGTGCTTTCTGTATCTAACATTTTTCCTTTGCAGACACCCATTTTTCAAGCCCATCTTGCTGCACAGGGTGATGTGCCTTATTCTGAGTAAAGGTGGGTCTGGCTGCTCCTGGGAGGATGGACTGTGCTGCTCTGCACTCCTCTGACTTAGGGTCATGCCGATAGCCCCTCCTGAACCTTGCTAGATCCTCAGTTGCTCCGAAATCTCCAGATAAAAATAGACGCAGGGGTGTTCTTTCATTTCTAGTTGTCAAAAAGATTGCAAGACCATTTTTCTACAGATGGATGTGAACTTGCCCTAACTATCCAAGCCTTTTCCATCTTCGTATTAAATTACTTCAGCATATTTGTACCTGGGGCTACACTGAGTACAGCATACAGGAAGGTTAACAATGGAAAAGCAAAGAAGTTAAAAGTAAATCTGGAGTTTTAAAATTCATTCATGTTAATAATGCAAACTGCTACTTTTTAAAATTCCTTGCTATGTTTTTACAGTGCTATTTCAAAAATGTCTCCATAAAGAAGGCTAAAAATCAAATACATCTCATAACTTTTTAAGTTGCTTATGGTTTTAATGGAGAAGCTGCTGGTGTCCATTGGTTCAGTGATTCACTGAAAGACCTTAGGAGCCTGGGAAGAAATCGAGGAAAGGTCACGTGTTTCCTTTTGTCTTTCTGTTGCCTGCGACACCACTACAACACATTGCAACACTCAGTGAGGCTTCTCTACTGATGGCTTGTGAGTGTGCTGCCAACTCCAAATGCTGTCCTAGCATGAGGTTTAAAAGAGAAGAACCAAATTGGTTCTTCTCACCCTCTGCTTCGAGTTTTGAGGTTTATGTGGGAATATTTTCTAAGGCCTGGAAGGCTGGATGTTTTCTCTCTTTCTTTCTACAATGTGGTTAAATTTCCCATGGATTTACCTGAGGTAAAAAGCCTGAAGAGACAGAAGTCTCTGAATATTGGGAACAGTCAAGCCCTCGCATGACGTTGGATGCCCAGATAGGTAGGTAGGAAAGCTGTCGGCACACAAAGATTTCTCTTCACAAGTTTTCATACTGCTAGCACTGCTCAAAAGCTGTTCTTCATTTAGTGGTACTTAATGGACTCATAGAGCCTTTGATATGGGGCAATTTGGCAGATTAACATTAACTTAGAGCAGTTTAGCTGTTCTTAGGTGCAGTATCTTCGCTAAGCTGGAAATACTTAGTTGGCAAAGTGTATACGGAAGAAAGGAAAACATTCTTAATATCATTAAAATACATTTGATTAAAAAGAAGTAGAAAAGGCTTGGCAAAGAGAATTTGCTGCTTCTAAACACCAGAACAGACAGAAGTACCAGGCTAGTTTGGGGGACTTGAATTTTAATCCTTGAAGAAAGCAGGTTGGAGGGATGCAGCTACAACTGGCCGAATAAGGTGGTTCCCAATCAGCACTCACAGCAAATGCAAGACCTCCTTCTGCAGCCACCTCCGCAAGGGGCAGGCCCATGGCCAGTGGCTCATGCGGACAGATCAGGGAGGTGGCCTTTTTCCTGATGTCCAACTCTAAAAAGCAATGAACTCCACTTTATCTGGGACCCTTCTGGCTGGAGACCATGGGCAGCAAACAAGAAGCACCAGGTGGAGGCAATGTCTCCCCCTGGGACCACACCAGCCTCTCAGCCCCTTAATGGACCCAACTGGCCTCACCTGGGGTCTTTCCCCACCCCTGGCCATGCCCCAGGAGCCCCATTTCAGCCCAGCCTGGGTTGCTGTCTGTCCTCTGGGAGCAGCTGGTTTTTGCTGCTGTGGGGCATGCAGGTGTGTGTGTGCATGCTGTCTCAGTCTGTGCTAGGGCTAGTCCCAACAAGGGGGGGTGAAACCTGACCAGGTACACTGTAATTTGAGGTTTGTGCTGGGGTTTGCACTGCTCTGATGACATGTCCGGTGCTAGCCTGCTTGCCCTGTTACACCTAGCCTGTGTATGCCTGCACAGTGGCAGCTACGTTCTTCTGAAAACCATGTGCTGCTAAGGCTGAAACAGCAAGCGTTGTGCTGCTAGCAGTCAAGACTACCTGAGTTCATGAGCTCTCTCAAGG
This sequence comes from Aptenodytes forsteri, assembly GCF_000699145.1. Taxonomy (NCBI): domain Eukaryota; kingdom Metazoa; phylum Chordata; class Aves; order Sphenisciformes; family Spheniscidae; genus Aptenodytes; species Aptenodytes forsteri. Next base: position 470,697 of record NW_008794545.1, read on the forward strand.
AGGTCTCTGTGAATGAAACGTAACAGAGTAAATGAGATTTCCCTCCGAAAAGGGTCTACGGGTCTCTGCAGGAGAGGTGGACATGGGTGCTGCCTCTCTCCTACCTACAGAATGATAGTGCCTGTAAGGCTGGCTGCTTACAAAGGGTCTGTAAGGCCCCAGGCCCCTTTGCATTTGCTTTGTAACTCAAGGAGATCTTAACCTGATGCCTTACTTTTCCCTGTTGACCAAGTTGTCTTGGCCCTGGAGCTGGTTGTTCTCAGGCAGCCCAGGTGCTGGCTGTGGCAGCAGTGCAGGATTTCACCACTGCTTGCTGTTTGGTTTTCACAATGTTAGCAGGGTGAACTGAAGAATTTAAAAGGAAAGAGGATAGCTTGCTCATTTAGGGGTGCTGGTAACTCTGGGAGACCTCTCCGGCCTTGTATTTGCCATCTACTTCCCCAGTGGGAAGCCTGAAGGAGCAAAAGCAATCTATTTCCTACTGTTTAGCTGTATTTATTTTCCACTGCCTGCCTCTCTGCCTGCAGCACCACTAATGTTCCCAAAGCACCTCGAGTCATTTATTTTCTACCTCTGCCTATGACAGTGGTATTGCACAGTAGAAAGTTTTGCTTGAAGCCTTCTGGGCTTTACTGGGGGAGCTCTAGGCATGTGAGAAAATCAATAGACTTAGGAACAGTATGTGTTAAATCCACAGTGGGTGTCTAGACTGCCAAGGTTTGTGTATGTTTTCACTTTTAATAAGTGTACATAGATATATTACTAAGTATCTGGTAGACAAACATACTCTAGATGCTGCAAACTTGCTGTTTGTATGGTCCTCTCAGGAGCCATTTGAACAGCATCAGCTTCCCTTTATAAACACTGTAACATTCCTTTAAAAACTTAAATTACTTTTGATGGTCTCCATTTAATTAGGAAAATCTTTGCTATGTTTGTCTTGTTTTATGAGCTTTCCTAGGTCATCCAAAGTCCTCTGTGAATAAGGAGGATGCTCTGTCACTGCTGGGGCTGTTCAGGTCTCACGGCTCTGAACCGAGCTATGCATGCACAGACCAAGGTTCAGGGTTTTGGGGGGGGATCAGCTGAGGAAAGGAGCTGGTTGGCTGATTGTTTTGAAGAATGATGAGGTTTGGTGTGATTGAATGGCTACAGGCTTCAAAAGTAACAAGACTTTCATTCTTCTCTGTGATTATAAATCGCTGAGAATCAAAATGGGTCCATTTATTTCCATGACTGGTTGCTTAGGAAGTGCCTGGTTCATGCTTTGAATAATTTGTGTTTTCCCCTCCTTCACACTCTCAGCTTCTGATGATCTTTTGCAGATGTACCTACACATACATCACATTTCTATCAGCTGTGTTTCCTTACTCCAGGTGGTGTCACTAATGTGACCTCTAGATCTTCACTGGCAGCTTTCTTGACTGCTGGCTCAGTCATACTAAAAACAAAACAAAAAAAGGTGCTAGCTTCAAGATGGGGCTAGTTAGCAGGGGTGCTGTTCCCAGTTTATAGCCAGTCTGGCCTCTAATGGTGAGCCAGGGAAGATCTGAGGAAGGGACATGTGAGGGTAAGCCAAGCCTGTTTTGCTCTTATTTCACTTGGGTGCTTTCCCTCTTTCCCCTGTATCTTGCTAGCAAAGGCACCTGCTGCTTGTCTGGCAACCAGCTAAGACTCAAGCTGGAAAAAAAGCTCATGAGACGTTTAAAAATTCTGCAGTTTGAGCTCCTGTGTAGCTTCCCTACTTACCACAGGGGAGACAAATCCTCTTACCCGACTGTCAAATAAGCCCAGTGGTGAAGCTGGAAACGATCTGTGCGTGACTGCCCAGTCTCTGCGGGAGCTCCCGGGAGCACACTTGGCCCTCTCCTGCCTTACAGGTGTTGCCTGGAGCTTTATGGGGACCTCTGGGGTTGTCCTGGGCACTCTGGTGCCGAAGAAGTCCACTCTGCTTGGCAAAGTCGCCCGAGGTGACAAAAGTGGCTTGAGCAATTTATACAGCTTGAAGTTACAGATGAAAAGGGAAACTTCTCATAAAATAATTCAACTTTTCCTGTAATGTTGCTGCCCCCAGGCTTGCTCTCCTGGTGATCCTCTGTTGGCCTGTGCTCACAGGGGTCATAGAAAAACCTCTCTGTCTGTGGAGGAGGAGGAGAAACTAAAAAGAAATTGGTCTTTTTTTTTTTTCCCCTGAAATTGAAAGACATTAAGTTTTCTAGAACATCATGTCAATCCGGTCTTGCTATGGAAGCAAGATCAGTGCCATATATAAATACAGATACTGGGGAAAATATTTAATGCAAACCAATGTCTTATTCCTCTGCAAGCTGGAATGGCTGTGCAATAAATACAAAGCATCCAGTCTGTGTTTAACATGCTACAAGAAGACATAAAAAATGAGATTTCTTTCCCCTGTTACCGAAATTACTCAAAAAGCTACAAAATAAATAATAACAGCTGATTCTTATGAATTTTCCTTCCTGATGGTTTATAAATATCTTAGGTATTTTTGTTTTGGGCTGTGTTTGACAGTCACACACCCCAATGCAGAAGGTATATATAAGATGAGTAGCTCTAAAATGCTTCTTTGGAATGTTTTGGAGGCTTCTGAGCAGGCTTTGTGCTGAGGCATAATTAACGTTATGGCATCTGTCCTGCCTCTCTTAAAAGTTAAAATTGAAAGAGGAAAAAATGATTGCTCCAGTGCGCTCCCCCAGGTCACAGTCCAAACACCGCTCTTTGTTAGCAGTGTGGACTTTTAAAAAAAAAAAAAAAAGCACCTTGTCAGGAGGCGAGGGAAGGCACTCCATGAACTTTGCAGCCCCTCTGTTGAGGCTGCATCTGAGCCAGCTGCTTCTCCAGGTCCTGCCGAGACTCATGCAGGTATGGCTTATAGCATTCGACCCCAGGAAAAAGCAGATTTCGCAAACAAGAACGGTGGTGTTGAGAGCTTTCAAAGCTCTGGGTTGCTCTTCTCGAATGAGGTAACTAGCTGCAATGCAACCAGGCATCCGGTAGGAAAAGTCATTCACGCAGTATTTCAGAATTTGCCCAAACTGGGCATTTATCTGCTATTTAGTCAGCACCCACCAGGGTAGCAACTAATTAAAGCCAAAGGGACCACTCATGGTGTAAGATACCAGGCAATGTGAGTAATGATACTATTTGGCCTTTAATTAGTCATTTACAGTTCATTTCAGAGGTAGAGAGATCAGGTTGGATTCACTGCTCCTGCATATGAGTTCCTTGTGGATTAATTTGTGGCTCCCACAAAAGGTATGAAGGGCTGGTGACTGCAGAACTGGTGATGTCTGCAGGTGTTTGCACCCCTTTCCTACCCCTTCCATTCATCACCTGAGAAATCAGGATTTTTCTCCTCCTTTGTCACAAAATATCTGTGGTCTCTCATGTGTCTCAAATCTTGCTGATTTCTCTTGGTGCCTGCTAAATTACAGCAGCTTTGCTGCAGGATAGCAAGCCTGGCTACCTCCCAGCTGGTTTCTTTGCTGGTTGCCCAGCTGTTAACCTGACCAGGAAAGTGCTATGGATGTCTGTCGCAACGCAGGGTTTGTTTTTCTTTCTCATTCCTTATGTTGCTGTAAGTATATTTGATTAGGATTGAACACCTGAAGTCTGTGGGAATTAAAATTCTTGATTATTGCTCATTAACATCTATGCAGGGAGACTGGTTGTCAGCAGGGCTGGATGGGAATTTTTTTTTTCTTACTGCTGGGTTTGTTTCTTTTAGGAATATATCTTCCTGGAAACCTTTTTTTTTGGTTCTCCTGTTGTTGTATGTGTACTTTAACAGGTAGACTGACGACTGTGGTGATTGCTGCTGAAAAATGTTGGATGGGCAGACAGGATTAGCGATAAATTTCAGAGCACCCTTAGCATGTGTCCCTTGAGGTCTGGGGTCTTTCCTGGGGTCCTGCGCTCTGGCTATTGTGATTTGATGTGGATTGCTACTATGGCATTGCATCTGCTCATTAGATTTGACATTGCTGTGAATTTAGAGAGGTGATTTATTGTTAATCAGCTTCTCTGTTAATCTTACACATGTCCCCCTGCTGTCTAAAAGCTCCCCGCTAACTTATACTAGAATCTCTTCTTGACTTTGTCTCCTTGTTTCTGTTTGTGCTTGGCGTGAGCAATTATACTTATTGCAGTGAGTAACATATCATTTGCTGAATCCTGCCAAGAAAAAAGTCTCCTATTCTTCATAGTTGTGGTTTTCTTTTTTTATAAGCTGGCTTCTGTAGTATCAGTCCTTGTCTGTTCTGGGAAATGAATCCTTTGCTGAAAATATTTTTCACCAACACATCTTGCTGTACCAGTATTGAAAGCTAGTCTCATCTTGACAAGGGTACACAGGTTTTAGCAGTGCTCCCTTTAGAAAATGTGACTAGGACTGAGGAATCCATTTTGGTACCTTTGGTCTTCTGCATTGCTACTAATGAATCATCAATAGGACGTGCTCTTGTTTGAGTTTTAAGTGGGCACAGCTTCAAAGGAAAGCTGCTGCTACATGGACAGTGAAATCCAGAGCTGAGTATCCTGCGAAAGGCAGTGAATGCTTATTGCATGGAGGGGAGTGGCACATATTTGGGCACATCAGGTCAATGTTGAGCTTAAGCACAACATAGAATCGTTACAGCAGCAATCAACTTGAATATGATTGCTACAAGATCTGCTTGTTCCAACCAAAGAGGTCCTCAAACAGAGCCTACGATATGGACTACCAGCCCTAAGGGTGGGAGGGAAGTTGCTGAGGGGAGATGGGCAAAGCAAGAGGACGTGAATTTTAGCCATTTCTGAAATAGAAGCACCTAGATTTAGATCCTGTCTAGAGGCTTTACCCTGCAAAAATAACAGCTACCACAGTACTGGGTTAGAGCCTCACCCAGCTCCAATTTGTTTATGAAACTGGAAGGCTTGGCTTCCCCCAGTCCCTAGCTCCTGCAGTCTAAAGCTGCGGAGGAGTTTCATAAGGATGTGTAGCTAGTGTTATCCCTGTTAAAAGGGGAAGAAAAACGAACCACAAGTAGCCATATACTTTATCAATTAGCAGATTGGAGCTGGAAAAAGAATTATGCCTAGCTGTCCTCAGCAGTTTCCTGTTTGCTGGAGTTATTTTGCCTATTCCTCTTGACTGAAACATACATCTGAATATACAAGATTTCATGCTGCTGCTTAATATGGGTGAAGCGGAGAATTTAAAAATCAATCCTTTTGAGGAGCAAATATTTTCAGCCCTTCACTGTTTCACTCTTCTGCCTTTTCACTCTATTCTCCAAACTGTGAAAGCTTTTAATTTCTCTGCATTTGACTGCCACCCCTGAGGACGTGACTCATCAGCGAAGGGATGGACATGAAGTTTGTGTTCTGTGGTTTCTTTATAGGGACACATCTGTCCGGAGGCAGTTCTGCTTTTTAAGTAGCAGGGGACTTTAGTGAGTAGAAGAAAGGTGTTTTTGACTAGGAATGATAAAGGGTATCTAGTAAAGGCTTCTAAGAAAAATGCTCCCCTAAATTCCTTCAATTGTGTGTTAATAGGGCTTTGTGTCAGTGAGCATCCAAAAGTAGAGTTTGGTCTGTGGAGGCAGCACAAGAAGACACAGGCATCCTAGAGGGCCTTCTTTCTCTGTATTGCTCTGAGCTTGGAAGGGTCGCTTCGTCTGCTTTTGAGCACAGTTCCAGAAAGAGAGAGAGCTAATTTACACCACAAATAAAACTGTGGGGTGTACCTGGGCTCTGACACAGAGCTCCAAGCAGTAGCTTTCTCTGTGCAGCTACTTATTCTTTCCTTTGTCCCTTAGGTTGTTCCCACTACCATGGTGTCAGGATGCCCCAGGGAGTTTTACAACTTGAATTAGCTCATGCTGACTAACTTACCTGAGGGCTTGGAAGCACAGGTGTTTGTGACTTACCCCAGGTGTACAACACCACTTGGAACCAAGTCACAAAAGTTTGCTTCTGGACAAATACCTTTGGAGTGCTTGGTCTTGCCTGTGAAAAGGCAATAGTTATGTTGAGCTAGCTGGCAATACTGATGTATTTATTTATTTTTTTAAATTCTAGTGTGGTCATCCCTGGCTTTATAGTCTCTGTTCAACCCCAAGGAAAGCACAAAGACTTTTTTTCCAGATAAATCAACTCAACTGATTGACAGGGAGTGCTATGTCACAGGAGGAGTGGATGTTCTGGTCCTAGAGAATTTACAGCTAACATGATAGGTGCAGTTTGAAGAGTGTTAATGAAGTGAATGGAGAATAGAAATATTAGACTGGAGAACAAACATGAGGTAGCTGCATAATACAGAGACTTTTCTGGTTTTCAAACCTAGGAAGGAGCATACCAATAATGAATCTAGAAGCACCTTGCACATGTACTATTGAGATCGGTATGACTGCTCATGTGTAATTGATATAGTAAAGCTGTAGTATTGACTCTTAGTCAAAAATGGTTTTTTGGGTGATGGTGTTTGGAACAGTGAAACATTTTGAAATGTCCCTCACCTTCAAACCACTCTGCTGGCTGGTATGTGCGGGAGAGGTTGGGTAAGAGTCCTGTGGAAGGGAAAGCTGCTCAAAGCCACTTTCTCTTGATCTTGCCAAGTAGGGTAAGTAGTTTTCCTCTTTAAACAGATCAGCCCCAGAAATGTTTCTTTTCTGACTGTCTGCTGTTTTAGGGCATCCTGGGAAAAGATATTTTATGATGTTCATGAGTGAGTTCAGCAAATGCATATAATGTTTCTCAAACTTTCGCTACTGTTGAGGGAACTTCTGGGATTTTGCTTTTTCTATTAAAGATGACTACAGGTGTGTAGGAATCTAACTTCATAAGCCCATGAACTTGAAGCAAATGAATGCATTTCCTCCAGTTTCCTATGGCTTTAATCTCAATAGGGTTTGATAATATAAGAACAGGGAAAGGATAGCTTGTGACAGACAGTTTAATCTTACCTGCCTGCTAGTAAGATACACTAGCTGATCTAGAGAACTGCAAAGTATAAATTGCCTTTTTAATACTGATAAACAGTAAGGGGGGGGGGGGGAACAAGGAAATATTACATCTTAATTGCAGTTCTCTGCTGGGATCAATAAATCTGGTTCATCCCTGAACTTCTGCTGTTTACTAAGTCTCTCAGCCCCACAATAATTATTTCCTTAACCCTTGGTAGGTTGGTGACATAATCTGTGGCACAGCAGTAATTGTATAACAGCTTGATGATGGGACTTTTGTCCATGCTTATTATATGACCAAACCAATCAGCCAACTAAGTATCAGTCTGATTCTTCTGTGACTTTGTAAGCAAACTCATAATCTAAATGATGTCTTAATACAAAGAGAGGGAGGTTAGATAATCCCCCTAGTCCTTACAAGAGAATAAGCTGCATTCCCTGTTACTTCAGCCTCTTTGACTGCATAGAAAAGGGGTAACAGGGGAACAGACTGAAAATACGTAACTTGACTTAATCACAGAACTGTAGGGCTGGCAGTGACATTTCAACAGTTTGTCACACCCAGCCCTTTGTTCTGCCCTGGGAAGAGACAGGACCCTTTCAAGAACTTCTTACTGCGTCTTACCTCTCTATTGTAAGGCAGGGCTGGCTCTTATCAGATTCTCAAGCTGATATGACATAAGAGAGATTAAAAGTCCTACAACCTGTCAGCTGATGACCGAGCAGCCTATAGGTGCCACAGCTTGGGAATACAAGGATGGATATTGTTTGAGAAGATCTAACATGGGAACACAGAATTAAATTGAGTCTAGTCTGAATATCAGGCCAATATTTTCCAGCAGTGAGGTCTAACGGGCTGCAGAATACTTCTGGGAAAACAGTAGCAGAAATGCTGCTATGTGTGGTCTCTGTGTAAGCGTTTAAAAAACAAAAACTTGCATATGGCCCTATGAAAGGCTGTACTATGGCATTAGGAATGAACAGGCATTGCCTTGGCAACATGCGCCAGCTGGACCCAGGCTAAGCTGGCTGTGATGGGAGGCACTTGCTGTAGGAGCAGCTTGCTTCCCTGTCTGGGCAGCAAATTACATGTTAGTTAATTGATTGCAGTCTAAGGAAGGGCCTAAGCCTATTTCACAAAGGTGGATATTATCACCAGTTTATCCAAGAGAAGGCTGAAGTTCATGGGAACTCAAGAAGCAATTTGGTACTCTATCTCCCAGACCTTGCTCTGACCTTCAGGTGTGCTGACCCTGATCCACCTGTGGCACCGCTAGTGGCACCTCGGCTCAGCCTGATTTCAGTGTATTGCACTGAAGTCCTCATAGCGAATCAAGTCCACCAAGTCCAGAGTGGTGGCCTGCCCTGACAAAGGGGATCTATTGCATTTGCCTATTAAGCCTTGTTTTAGATGGCGTATTTTTTCTTCTACTTCAAGATCCCAAATCCTGAAGCACTTCAAAGAGCAGGCTCAGTTACCTACCCCATAGGAGTGGGGCAGCATCAGAAGCATATGATCGCACTCAGCATGGCCGTCTCTGGCTGGCATGTGGCAGGCACTGAGAAACGGCACAGAAGCTCAGCGTTTTGAACAACTAGGAATGGGCAGAGTTTTTCTGTCATGTCTTGGGGGAAATGATCCCCTTCAGAGGAATGGGATCTGCTATCATCATCATGGTGTCGTGTAGAAGGGGTGATGTTAGCATCTGAACTGCTTTCTCTAACACCTGCGTGGGTCACTGGTAGCTCCCCAGTTAGCTTACTGCTGTGAGGTGGGAAAGGATGACTGGCCTCTGTTTTAAGTGCAGCCTGTATCTACCTCCTGAAATTGTTTAATGTGAGCCTGTGAGGGCAGACATTGGAAGGCATCCCTTTCAAAGAGCAAAAAGGGGCTTGTTTGGCTTTATTCAGTATACTTAAGAGGTGGAGTAAACTTAAATATCCCCTTCAATTTTGTTAGGAGAAATCCCATTTGCATGTTGCACCATTATTAGCAGAGACAATGGGACAAACATTGGTATCCTGTTAATTATAGGCATGTTAACGATACATATTTCTGCAGTCAAATAGCATTGCAAGTCTATTTCCTGCCTTAATTTTGTGCTGTGCTGTTTGAAATGTTAATGAAGCCAGAATTCTCAAAGGTCATCCTCTGAATGCATTGGCTTTTTTCTGTTTCATTTCAGAACAATTTAAATGAGGTTTTGTTCCTAATGTTGCTAACAATGTTAAATTTCCTGTTTAATTAATGAAGGTGTGGGAACATGTCTTTGCCCTGGTCAGTGAGTTAAATGAGAAAAGCTCTGTATTTTCCTTTAAACCATTCCTTGGCATTTTCCTTCCATGATGTGTGTCCTGCCTCTCCTCTTTCCCCCAGCAGCCCTTCTTTTTCTTCATAGGTTGTGTGAAAGAATGGTTAAAAAAACCCCAACCAACCACCAACAGAAAAGTGCAAATTTAGCAGAACTGAGCATTGCATTTTCTGAGGAGCCATTTATCATCCTCAAAGTTTTGATTCCTCACAAATAATAAAGAAAAGGACTGGTAATTGCTGTTTTCAGCTAATTGACAGAATTGTGTCATGAAAGAGGGAGAATTTCTGCATTGCCTTTGCTGATGACACTTGGATGTTGTTTTAAACTTTCCATTGCTACTAAATTAAGAGATTGTCCCTTGTCTTTGTTCATCATTAATCCAGTAGGTGGGTTTCTCATTTGTTTTTAATATTATTAGATGACAGGGAAGTGGCAAGTGTAAAGGATGTTTCCATCAACTCAGTTTGTGTGAGAAAGCTCTACAGGTTTGTAATACTCACCTTAATATTGCAAGGTAGTGCCTGATTCAGGTCCCACTTTGCAGCCTTTCTACTGGTTTCACTGGAAAGTAGATGGATGCTCTTGAGTATTAGGTGCTTTAATGCATAACCCTCTATACAGCTTCCTAGGTGTGTCTAACACCTTCTGTCTTGGGCCTGGAGCTGTTCAATGGTTGCTAAACACACAAACATGCTTTGCCTGGCTTGCTAAACTGCAGAGTTAGTTGTTGGTAGAGTTCTGTGAAGCTGAAAGCTGATGCCAGCAGCTGCATGCTGAGAGGAGTGCAAGGCTTGTGAGGTACCCAGGGGGGTCTGAGGAGGTTTCTGGGTGCCCAAAGCCCTTGGGCTGTGTGTGTGGTGGGACCAGGCAGCAGCAAGGACTACCAGTTGCTGCAGGAGACCAAGATGCTGGGGGACTGTGTCTTCACCAGCCAGACTGCCTGCCCCCAGGCCCCTGCCACCAGTCATAATCCACCTACAGGGAGTTCAGGCAGTGGTGACCACCCGACAGAAAGATATGTCCTCTGCATCCCCTGTGGTATTAGCACCCACTGGGACTGATGCAGCTACCCAGACAGAGCTCCCAAGGGAACATGCAGCCTTCCAGGTCTCCAGCTGCAGGATATGTTGGGGGTTTTTACTGGTGTCAGTAGCAAGAACTCCTGTGGGAGGTGGACCCAGGTAGAAGAACTGCTCAGCTTGATGGCTGAGCTTCAGGAGGAAGTGGACAGGCTGAGGAGCATCCGTGAGTCCAAAAAGGGGATTGACTGGCAAACCATACTCTGCCCTCTCTGGAACAGAAATGTCAACTATGTAGAACACATGGCAAGGGGGATACTGCACCCTCTCCTCACCAGGCAGAAGGTAGTGACTTGAGGGGTAGAGGTGAATGGGTACAAGTCTCTGCTTGGGGCAGTGGGAGAAGCTCCTCCTTGTCTACCTTGCCTTCCCAAGTGCTCTTATACAACAGATAACAAGCTCTGGAATTGGAAGGACAGGGACATGATGAGATGGATGATGATGCATCTATACTAGAGGAGTCATCGAGTTCAGGTCAGCCTATCTCCCACTTCATGACCATCTCCATGAAGACAAAATGGTGGGTTATTGTCATAGGTAGCTCCTTTCTGAGGGGAACAGAGGGCCCGATCTGCCAGCCAGACCCACCTTTTAGGGAGGTTTGCTGCCTCGCTGGGGCTTGGGTTAAAGACGTTGCCAGGAAACTTCCTATGGTATGGAAGGTATGTCCCTCAGATTATTATCTGTTATTGCTTTTTCATGTGGGTACCAATGAAGTTGCGATGAGAAGTCCAAGGGAGATCAAAAGAGACTTCAGGGCCTTGGGGAGATTGGTAAAGGGATCAGGAGCGCAGCTGGTATTCTCCTCTATCCTCCCAGTTGTAGGGAATGACATCAAAAGAAACAGGCGGACCCAGTTTATCAATACCTGCCTCCGAGGCTGGTGTCACTGGCAGAATTTGGAGGTTTTTGATCGTGGGATAGTATATGCAACACCAGACCTGCTGGGGTGTGACAGGGTTCACCTTTCTCAATAGGGGAAAAGTTAGCGGGGCTGATTGAAAGAGCTTTAAACTAGGTTCCAAGGGGGAAAGAGCTAAAATCAGGTTTACTAGTGATAAACTATGGGATGACATGACAGTGTTTGAGGGATGGTATGCTAGTGAGGGCTTTCGCTCTGCTCCATGATGTACTGAGTACACTGGAGCACGTCTGAAATGTTTATTCATTAATGCACATGGTATGAGGAATAAACAAGAGGGGCTAGAAGCTTTGGCTCAGTCCCAGAGCTACAACATCATTGGTATAAGTGAGACTTGGTGGGAAGAGTCTTCAGTGAGACTGGAGTGCTGTGATGGACAGTTATAGGATCTTCAGGAGAAATAGGCATGCGAGGCAGAGGGATAGCACTGTATGTAAAGGAGGGCTTGGATCATACAGTGCTTGCAGTTGGGGATGATGTGGTTAAGAGTCTCTGGCTAAGGATTAGGGGAAAAGCTAATAAAGTGGGTGCTGTTCTGGGAGTCTACTACAGATCACCCAGTCATGATGATGACACACATGTATTATTCTATAAGGAATTAAGGGAAATCTGTAGATCAGTCGCCCTTATCCTTATGGGAGACTTCAGTTTCTCAGACTTTAACTGGGATTATCATACAGCAGATGTGAACAAGTTCAGGAAACTTCCAAAGCATGTTGAGGATAATGTTTTGATATAAGTACTAAGGGAGCCAACTAGGAAAGGTGGCCTCCTAGACCTGTCGTTTGTCAATAGAGATGGTCTCATGGGTGAAATGATGATTGGTGGCTCTCTTGGCCACAGTCATCATGAAATGGTTGATTTTAAAATCTTTGATATGAGGAAAACTGTCAGCAGCGCTTCTACCCTGAATTTTGGAAGAGCAGACTTTAGGCTGCTTGAAGAACTAGTTAGTAAGGTCCCCTGAGAATCTGCTTTCAAGGGTAGTGGAGGCCATAAATCCTGGTTGCTTTTTAAGAGCCATCTTTTAAGAGTGCCAGGAGCAGGTAATTCCAATGTGTCAGAAGTCAAGCAAGCAACCAACGCCGTCTTGGCTGAATGGGGATCTCCTTCTGGAACTTAGGCAGAAAATGAAAGTGTATGGTCTTTGGAAGCAAGGTCAAGCTACACAGGGGGACTACAGAGATGCTGTTCACCACTGTAGGGAGGAAATTTGTATGGGCAAAGCTCAAATGGAGCTGGAGCTTGCCAGTACTGTGGTGGATAACAAAAAAAGTCTTTTTAAAGTGTGTTAACAGCAAAAGGAGCGCTGAAGAAAACATTGGTCTGTTACTTGATGAGGTTGGTCACCTCACAAATAGGGATGAAGATAAGGCAGAGATGTTTAATGACTTCTTTACCTTGGTCTTTAACGCCAATGATGGGCCCGGAGACCCGTAGAGCCCTGGGTTGCAGGACTGCAACTGGGGGAGTCATAAGATTCTGGTTGACTTTGAACTGGTACAGGATTTGCTGCTGCAACTGAATGCACACAGATCTATGGGACCCAATGGGATTCATCCCAGGGTACTGAAAGAATTGGCCAATGTTATTGTGAGACCTCTGTTATTTACCAACGGTTTCGGGAATCTGGAGAGGTCCTAGCTGACTGGAAACTAGCAATTGTTATTCCAATTTTCAAGAAGGGCAAGAAAGAAGACCCTGGTAATTATAGGCCTGTCAATCTCACTTTGGTGCCTGGTAAAATTATGGAGAAGATTATTCTGAGAGTTAATGAAAACACCACTTGAAAGACAATGCAGTCATTGGTCAAAGCCAACATGGGTTCACGAAGGGGAAGTCATGCCTTACTAACTTAATATCCTTTTATATGACAAGGTTATCTTCCTAGTGGACAAAAGGAAGGCAGTGCATGTGATTTTTTTTTTTTTTCCTTTTCTATTTTTAGCAAAGCTTTTGATACTGTCTCTCACAATATCCTTCTGGACAAAATGTCCAGCATACAGCTAGACATGTACACAATATGATGGGTGAACAACTGGCTGAAGAGTCGGGCTCAAAGAGTTGTAGTAAATGGGGTAGCATCTGTCTGGCAGCCAGTCACTAGTAGTGTTCCCCAGGGCTCCGTTTTAGGGCCATTTCTCTTCAATGTTTTTATCAGTGACCTAGATGCAGGAGTTGAGTGCACAGTAAGCAAGTTTGCTGATAATGCTAAATTAGGAGGAGCTGTGGACTCCCTCGAGGGTAGAGAGGCCTTACAGAGAGATCTTGATAGATTAGCGCACTGGCCGATCACCAACTGTATGGAATTTAACAAGAATAAATGCTGGATTCTGCACCTGGAACAGAGTAATTCTGGATGTATGTATAGACTGGGGGTCAAGAGGCTGGAGTGAAGCCCTCCAGAAAGGGATCTGGGGGTTTTGATTGATGGCAAGCTCAATACGAGTCAACAATGTGCTCTGGTGGCCCAAAGGACCAACCCTATCCTGGGGTGCACTAAGCACAATATAGCTAACCAGTTGAAATAAGTCATTGTCCCACTATACTCAGCATTGGTGTGGCCTCACCTTGAGTACCATGTGCAGTTTTAGGCTCCACAGTATAAGGATATAAAAATATTAGAATGTGTCCAAAGGCAGGCAACAAAGATGGTAAAAGGACTAGAGGGCATGACTTATGAGGAGCAGCTGAGGATACTAAGTTTGTTCAGCTTAGAAAAGAGGTTGTGGGGTGAACTCATTACTGTCTACAACTTCCTCATGACGGGGAGCAGAGGGAGGTGCTGATCTCTTCTTTCTCATGTCCAGTGATAGGATGAGAGCGAATGGCTTAAAGCTGTGTCAGGGCAAGTTCAGGCTGGATGTTAGGAAAAAGCTCTTCCCTGAGAAGGTGGTCAAGCACTGGAACAGGCTCCCCAGGGAAGTGGTCACAGCTCCAAGGCTGTCGGTGTTCAAGAAGCATTTGGGCAACTCTTAGATATATGGTTTACCTTTTAGGCTGCCCTGCGTGGAGTTGGGAGTTGGACTCGGTCATCCCCATGGGTCCCTTCTAACTCAGGGTATTCTATGATTCTAAGCTGTAACCTGGCTCCCAGTTTTTAAGCCTCTGATATGGTGGAGCAAAAAGGAAACTGGCCAGAGTGGTAATATGCAGACTTTAGTTTCTACTGGGTTAATCAAAACTGGAATGGAGGGGAAGACCACAGGATTTTAACTAGGTATTTTATCAGTTGTACTTGTGTGTATCCATAAATCTATGTAGGAGAGGCAAGCCCAAGACCTTCTGAAGTAAACTTGTTATTTTTCATGTAATCTAGGTATCATGATCATACTGCATGTAGAGGGCAAATGTGTGAGTGGAATTTTACCTGCTTCTAATATGAGCAACACAGAGTTTACTTACTTCTTACTTCTTCCATGAAGGTGACTTTGGTCCACTTCCTACATTTCTCATTTTACTACTGAGATTGTCAATATTTTTTACCTTCGCTGCCTAGGGCTGGAGAGTTCCTCATATTATTTTACAGCACATGTTTCCACCCACATCTCTAAATTTGCATGTTAGAGCACTTCAAGGGCAGATTTCCAGACTGCAGACCCAACTGTCATTCAGGCACAGAGGACACTTAATCAAGCCTCTGAATGGAGTTCAGCATGCGTACAACATGCAACCATTGCACAGGCATTGCTGTTTTGTCCCTGTGTAGAAGACAAGGAAATATTTACCCTGTGGTGAACAGCTCTGGATACAGATATGAGAGCTGTATGGGAAGAAGTCCATGGCATTCATAGCTCAAGAACACCCACTAGCTTAAAACCAGGGTTGTGGCCACACAGGTCTCTAATTTAACACAACTACAGAGGCTGGGAACCTCTTAAAATTATAGTACAAAGGAAAGCCAGGTTTTGCTTATGCCAACTACAGGCAAGCTCATTCTCTGAGGATGGTATTACTGGAAAAATTTAAATAAGTATGCTGTTGGACTTGGCAAAGCTCAAGGGACAGGTTTGTGGGAATGCTTGCCCATGGAGTGCAGCAGCGGAGCTGCCCGCAGACCTTTTTCCTGATGCCGCGGAGGAGAAAGGCTCTTTTTCTCCCTGCTTCTTACTGAGGTTTTCAGGCAGCAATTGATGCAAAGGCTGATCTCAGCTCAATTTGCAACTGAAAACAGACAAAAAAACCTACAGACAGAGATTGTCTTCTACTAAATGTTAAATGAAAATGAGGGCTTGGAAGAATGCGTATTGGTGTATGCCTTAGACTAAAGTTTCTTATGCCTCTACTCTACAAAGTTTAGAGCCTTATCCTCCCCTTCCCAAGAAACAACAAGTGCAAAGAAAAACACATGGTGAAGTGGCGGGGTAGGGGAGACCCCCGACTACTGGACAGTGCTCTCTGCAACACCCCTGTTTCTGGAGGTTAAACAGTTTAGTTATGTGGATGTTAGCCACATTGTGCTATTGGCCAGCTGGAATTTTTTGCTATTATAGATTTAGTCACAAAGTCCAGCCTTGTACCCAAAGCACTAGCACATCCATCAAGATGCATTATACTTTCTAGGGCTTTTTATTTTATTTTCTTTAAATAAAGGCTGTATATTTGGTTTCATATTAGAAATCAGCTTTGAGAGAAGATTGATGTTTTCAGCAGATTTCTGTATTTTATGATATTTACAAGGCACAGAAAAGTGCAGAGGGAAAACAATGTGACAATAACTTTTCTTGAGTACCCCAAATGGTTAAATGGAAGTAAAGTTCTTTGTAGTTCCCTGGCAAAAAATGTCTTTTTCTGTTTTGTGAGGTAATTATGGATTTTCATGAGCACTCCTTGCTAATCTGGTTTAATGACACTAAACCCAAATCACATTATAGTTATTTTCCTAGGCTGTGTTGGAGACATGCCACATTAACCCAAAAGAACAAAGCATAGAGATGACGACAACAACAACAACAGTAAAAAGAAAAAAGGAAACAGAGAAGCAGGATTCTTATCACCTGTGGCCCTACCCCTTGCACAATGAGTGGCACAACACTAGAGGAATAGACACTAGTAAAATGATTGATAAACAGCATTGTCCTTGAATCTTCTGGAAATCTAAGGGACTTTGGAAAAAGATTTACTCTTAATTTTGTCGTCTTTATTATGATGTCTAGCTGATTAAGCTAACAAAAAACCTGTGTCTTGTAGGGTTGCATTATTTTATTATAATGTGCTATTGCTTCTTGCTTGCGAAGTCTAACCTTGCTCCGTTTTTCAGTACCAAGGGTTATGACTGAGCCTTGGTTATGAGCTCACAAGATGAAGAAAAAGCTTGGGTATTTGAGGGATGGAGAAAATCTCTACAAGAAACCAATGGTGGAATCTTATGCCCCTGGTGATGTGTAAGGCTTTAGCAGATGGGCATGAAAGGTGCAGCCCTCAGCAAGTCCCATCCAGCTGGGAAGCTGTTTGTTTCTGGTCTCCGCAGGTCTGTTGTCTTCTGAGGACAGCACATGCCAACGTAACAGTAAATGCCAGTGTGAGTTGCCCACTTTCTTCCATACTCTCTTGCATTTACCTCTCCTCTGTATGTGCAAAAACATGTATTCCATATTTTATTGAGGCTGAATGAATGTTATCTGTCATTTAACATATTAGGTCTTGGCTCTCTGGGAAAGTATTGCTTTGAAAAATCAGTAATAATGGAGCCAGTTTAAAAAGATTTCTCTTCCCCCGCCACAACCCCCCCTTCTAAAACCCCAGAAGGTAATACAATTTGCGTGTTTTTCCCTTGGCTGGATAATAATTTTGGAAAGCCTGTCCATACAGGCCGCGCTCCAAATAAAGACTTGATAGGAATTTCATCACCAAGCTGAGGAAGGGATCTGATCAAGCTGGAAGTATCTTAACATTCATACATGGAGCATACTTTTACATATATGCACCTTCTCAGTCCTGGTAAGAAAATAAAACAACACACTGACACATTTGTATGCATTTTGCTATTTTGTCATGTGCACTTATTACTTAAAATGCTCCTTGTCGTCCTTAATATGTACAGAGGGGATAAGATAAATCATGTAATGAATTTCCCTGTGCTATAATTTTGCTTTCTGGCCTCCATAAAACACCACGAGAACTTAATCTGTAATTAGTATGTGAGTTATTCATGGTATTGTAAAGTACTAACCCACTGTAACTGTTGTCTTTTGGCACTACACAACTCTCAAAAATGGAGATGTGGTCTAACATATCATCAGTCTTTTCTTTGCGGTTCAGAAAAAGAATCAATTTTCTTTGATACAAGACCCATTGTTCTTTGTGATCTATAAATCATGCTTTCAAAAGAAGCCCTTTGAAATATCAATTCAAGGTATTCTCACAGAATATCACTTTATAGCTTTTTCTAGGGATGGAAGATAATCCTTGTGTCTATCAAAAAGGAAGATTGTACTATTTTTCATTGAATTTTGCAACTTTAGTAGAAGCTCTCTAAAGGCCCAATATTACCATCTCTAGTCTTGTGTACTGCATGAAGTCAGAGCTTTTGTGTCAAAATAACATTTCTCTAATGTCCAGCAGAGACTGAGATGATTGAATTAAAACCAGAATCTTATAAAACAGAATTCCTTAGTGTTGAAAATCTTTAGCCCCTTTAATGAGAAACAATGGCATTTTGTGTGTGTCTTTTGTTTGGTGAGAGGGGGGTTCTTTGTTTTAAATAAAGAACTCGTTTTCTATCACTGGAAAACTGCTTTAGGGACCCTGCTGAAGTAGCCCTTCTATCAGAGGCCTTTCTTATAACTCAGTTTGAACACATCTTATGTTCTGTGGAAATACTTGATACTACATGAACTTGTTCTGAATATACCTGCCTGTACCAAGACTATAAGCCAGTACATGATAATGGTGTGGTCCTTGGTGGAACAGCTGAAAAGGAGGTTGCCAGTTGTCGGTGTTGCTATACTGTTGCATTCCTGCAGCTGGAATAAGTGTCTGGTGGGTCTTTTGGTTTTGGCTTTTTTTTCTTTTAAAAGCATTCATGTTTTCAAGTTTTTTGTTACTCTATGAAGGACAGAGATTTTCTTCATATAATATGAAAACTGCAGCCATAACTTTAAGGAAAATGCCACATACTGTAAAAATGCCTGAAAAAATTGCCAGGGAAGGCAACAGAGCAGTCCCAGGGTGGCTGCCTTTCAGTGGTATAAGAAATGAGAAGCCCTTAAATGTGCAGAGGTTATCGTTCCTCAGAGGCCTTCAGGAACCTGCTGTACAAACTCAATAATAATAAACAATTATAGCTCTTTTACATAAATAATCCTTTCTGTTTCTACTGGTTTATTCCCACAGTGGCATATCATTTGCAGTATTTATCTTGAGGTATTGTTATTGATCTCTATTGTGCAAAGGAAATGAATTTATCTGCATGAAACTACATTGTGGGAGAGGCACTCTATGGCTGTATTTACAGTTTTCTTCTGTTTAGCGATTACGCTGTATCTTTTTTTTCCTCCTCAATTTATCTTTTGGTTGGTTGGCTCAGAGCAGCAGGATGTTTGGTGTGGGCTGCGAAACAGATTTAAGAAGTCAGAGGTACTTTTATTTTAATCCAGCCCTAACTTCTTTAGTCTGTAACCTGCCTGTGGAAATAATATTATTTGTTTCCCTTTTTATAGCTTTCCCACAGGGACATCATCAAACTGTACTTTAAGGATTTCCAAAGAAATGAGGACAGTCAATAGAAAAGGGGAGAGGGTGGTGGTGGGGGAAGCCTACTGAAATTGCATCCTTAGTAAAGCTAAATACAGGAGTCCTAAAAGGTGAGAAAGGGACCAAGATCTGAATCTAGCTGGAGGCCACACAGGGAGGGATGGGGTGTTACGGCAAACGTGTTCCTCAGCCTATATTCCCCGCTGTGAGGAAAATGCGAGGATTGAAGGCTTGTTCAAAGAGCAGAGCCTTCACCACACTGTTGTCTCATCTAAAACTGTATAACAAAGAGTGAGAAACCTCTTAGATCTGATCCTAGGATGAGGGGATAAAAAAGAAACATCACACTTCTATTTCTGTTCACTCGTCCTTCACAACATTAGAAACGGGGCGGTTGTTTTTTAGATTTCAGTAAATCAATTATTTCTTTGCTTTTTACTTGGCTTGTATTATGGGTGGTGTCAAGGTAACCGAAAACTACCAAAGCTTTGGTACTGTTCCCATGGGTTTTCTCATCCTTAAAAAAGGGAGCGGAGCTGAACTGCTTTTGTGAGATCCAGCATCCTGAGCTGATCCTTCAGAAGATCCAGAGCAACCAGGTGCATCTTAGCCCAGCTGCATGGGCTGGCTCAGCAGCTGGTTCCTGTGGTCTGAGGGGAAAAGGAGCCTCCTGGTGATTGGCATTAGGAAAAAAAAAGAAAAAAAAAAAAAAAATCCTTGACCCGGAGCGAATGTTGGGGAAGGGATTTGAACTCAGAGTTCTTAAAAATTATCCTTAGAGTACCCCTTTGTTTTTCCTTATGGAGCTCAGATGCCAGTCCACTTCTTTCCTTGGGATAAGCCAGCCCCACAGAATTGCTGTGGAAATCTACTGGCTTCAGCTTCTGGTTTGACTGCCATAAACAAGGAAATCCGTATCCTCCTTGCCAGTTGTTCAGCAGAACCAACCTGCTTGTTCCTGGGCAGCTGGGTGAATGGGATTTTGGAAGGATGCTTTGTGTCTTTGAAGTCTTTTCTGGCTAAATATCATTAATCTTCAGAGTGATTCAGTTCTTAAGGTAATTTGTGGCTTTCTTTTTTTTCTTTTCTTTAAATCCTTTAAAGGCATGATATGGAAAAACTTCTTTGCTTCAAGATTATCCAGTGTAATTAGAACAGTGTCACTCAACTTAGTAAAGTCCTTTATAGATGTGTTTTCCTCTGTCTTGTTAAAATTTAAATCCATGATACATGGGAAAAGGTGCAAGTTATTGTTCATTTATTTTGTATCTCCCCATACACAGTATTCCTAAAACCAGCCAGCACTTCTAGGTTTTGTGGCTTTTAGGATGTGATATTGAGCACAGTTTGTTCTGTAAGGGGTTGCTGTCTCTGTGGGAGGCTCTGAGGTGTTTTCCACTTACATCAGATTTACTAATTGCCTTTGCAATGTATGAAATCCTTGTGTAAAGGATGATTGTGCAACAAGGCAGTGCAACTGGGATGTCAAATATGAATTTACCAGAAACCACTGGGTATGCCGCTTCCCTTACGTATGTGTGTCTATTAATGAAAAAGTGAAACCGCTTGCTAACCCACCTCCATAAAAGCCTCGTTCCTTGGAGGGGAATACTACTATATTATTAGAGTCTAGTGTTGGTGTTTCCCCATTCCCTCCAGTGTAAGAGACAGACTGGAGTGAGGCTAATGGAGGGTTATTAATATGGTCGGGAGATGGACCATGAGACATACTGGGGAGGTTGAAGGACATGGGTTGGTTTAGCCTTGAGGTGGCCAAGGGGGGAATCTAGGGATCTGTTTGCAGTCTCTCCATTCCCTAAAGGGGGGCTGTAGAGAAGATGGATTTTTTTCAGATGTGTAGTGAAAGGACAAGAGGCAATGGGCAGAAATAGCTGCAATGGAATTTCCTATGGGATTAAGGGAAAATTCTTCACAACAAAGGGTGCTCAAGTACAGGAACAGGGCCCGGAGAGGCTGTGGACTCTAACTCCCAAGACTTTCAAATCTTGATGGGCTGAGGCTCTGAGCAACCTGGTCTAACTTAGAAGCTGGCCCTGCTTTGAGCAGGGGATGGGCCTAGGTGACCTGCAGATGTCCCTTCCAACCTGTATTTCTCTATGATTATTAAAATTATGATTTTTTTTTTTTTTTAAAAAGGCTACCTGCAGCATTATTTTCAGCTAATACGTTGCCTTTGCTGGAATACTTGCTGTGAATCCTTCTGGTCCTCAACCGAGAGCTGAATATGACTTGTTGATCTCAACTCCAATTGAGCTGTGACTTTCCAGGCTATATGGAATAGATCGCTCTCGTTTCCAGTGCTCAGGATGATAAAGAAACTGGCTTTTCTCTGCTTCAGTGTTTCATTTGGTTGTGGAAAACCTTATTGCCCAGATATGACTTGTATCTTCCTCCTGCAAATACCTTGGTTTGGTGGAGAGCTGACTGAGAAGTCATGGGATGCTGTTCCCTCTTGCTTGCTTGCCACTTGAAATTTTGTTCATTTGGGTTAGTGTTATTTCAAACACTATTCATTAATTAGAATTTGGACTGCTAAATGGGACATTCTCTTGTGCTTTGTGTAACCATTCATCATCGTATAAAGGAATGACCATGCTGTTTAGTAGACTTTAATAGCCATTTTGCATAGATGTAAATGACTATAGAAAGTAAAAGAAGATTTAAGCCAGCCCTGTGCTAGCTGCATATCTGTAATAACTGTTGTCCAAGTATTTTATTTGTTTTGGCTTCCTTATTCTTTGGACTTGTCTGTTATTGTTGAAAGGTCTCTTTTCTTTCTTTTTTCTTTTTTTTTTGTTGGTCTTGGTTTTCTAAGCTTTTCATGGCTCTTTGTTTTTAAGTATCACAATTTATTCCTCTATCCCTGCAATGATAAAACCTTCTCCTAGTTTCTTTTTCAAAGATTTGACTGACTTGTTCACCACTTGAATCTTGGAAATGAGAGTTTGATTTGTAGCCTGTCGGATCCATAATAATCCTTTGTCCACATAGCTCACATTCTTTGTCAGAAGTTGCAATTTCTTACAAATTGCTGAATAATTGCACGGTGTTTTGCTTGCTTTCTGTTTGTGCTGATTTCCTCGAAGCTTCCACCATTCCCTATTTGCCATTACTGTAGTCTGTTCTCTGTTCAGAGTTCAATTTTCTCACTTCTACAAGCCTTTGGTGTTCCAGTTGTCCCATGTGAAGCCTCCAACAGCCCGATCTTGCCTACCAAATATCTGTTTCCATGACTTCATGAGTTTATCTTTCACCTGACAGTCTCCTAGGGGGAACTCTTTCCCTGTACCTTCATGAGGGGGAGTACCTGGCTAGATTGCTCACTTGCTGAAAGAATTTAATAGAAGGCTGTTATTTGCAGACATTTGTCCTGCTGTGTCTGAAGGACAGAGGAAGACAACCGAGCATTCTCATGAGCCTGTGAAGGCAGTTTAACAGCAGGTAGTCATGCAAAAGTCTGATTTTGAGGACAGGAAGAGTGATTTCTGTAAAAAATGTAGTATGACTTCATGGTCCAGTTTAATTCTCTTTCTTTGTGGAGCAAGAGAGTCAGTCTTTATCTTCATGATCTGGAAACTCTAATTTTGGTTTGACAAAATGCCTGGAAAATATTGGAAAAGGCAAAACACTGGTGCTAAATGTTCCTCTTAAGTAAGTTCGTCAAGCTTATAGATAATTTTTTTGTCAGTTTGATGGTCCTAACTCAAAATCCTTTTTAATGCTCCTAGGAGTTTGGGAATTGCTATAAACTGCCAGACGCATGGTCCACCTCATTGTCTCTCTTTCCAGGAGTATGGGCAAAAACACAAAGCTGCCTGTAAGCTGGTTCTGAAGTATTGTTGGTTTGGTTCACGTCTTAAGACATGAAGAGATTGCATCCCTAACACTTTCAAATGGTTAGTGCGTGTGCTTACATTGTCCTTTCTGTTAATCTTGACCTAAAACCACCATGGCAATGCATTTCACAGCTCAGCTATGCACTGATTAAGGCTTTATTTGTAGATTATAATTGAAGGTTTCAAAAATAGAAAATCTAGTTATTATAGCTGTGCAGCTGAGGTAATGGAGATCTTTAGAGAGGACCTGATAGTGAAATAAAGGATTAAGGAGCAGAATATCAGTAATCCATCAAAGGACTAAGCATGGGCTGTGGGGGACATGTATGGCTCTGTACAAGGAGAACATACAGCTGGGAAAATTCAGAGTGTAACATCTGGAGGTAACAGCTCATAATGTGAGCTGTGTCCACGGTGCTGCTAATCACTGGAGCTTGTGAGCATGCTTTTCCAATGGGGAAAAATAATTAACCAAATAGAAAATGTATCATAGATGATAATCAAGAAGACAGTGTACAATACAGCATACTGATAACATGGATATGATATAGCCCATAGCTTGGGTTCTTCGGATTCAAAGTGCTGGAGTGTTGGACACCATTGCTGGTTGTTTAATCACCAATGATGTAATGTGTTTACTACTTACCAAACATAACAATAAATCCAGTATTTGACTGAAATGTGTGATAAGTTAAGGTTGAGGGAATCAGGTTCATTGAAAGAGATGGGATAAGAAATGGCAGTAAAACAACCAGCGGGTGATCAGTTGTATTCTGGAGTGCTGACAGTCATTTTGGTGTCCTAGCAGTGATAGTCTTTGAAATGCAGACGCTGCTATGAACAGGCAGCAGATTGTTTTTGTTTAATTTAAAACTTATTGCCTTCTAATTTCTTTCCAGTCACTTTTTTTTGAGGAGAAATAATTTGGGTACCAGCTCTATTTATCCATTGTGTTTGTTGGGTGTATAGCTCCTTTGCCCTCTTAATTTTTTTGGTAGAGGGGAATGTTGTCTTTCAGCTGACTAGAAACTTTTCTAATATGTCATTTTGCAGGAAGGAAGCTTAGTTCTTGTCTCCTTTGCAGGGTGGGAAGTGCTGCCATTTAAGTCAGTGGAACTGCTCTGTTGCAAAACTGCTTTACATACATTGGGAATCAAGTTAAAGGAATTTTCAGCTGCTTGGACCAAACTGGTACCCTGGTTTTGGACCTGTTTGCTGCTTCATCTTTGTGTATCATAATTCTGCAATCAGGCTTTGGTATCGGAGAAATTTCTGGAGCTCTTGCAGATTTTGTTTCAAGAAATGCTTCCACTGTCTGAGTAGGTGTTTCTTACACAGTTCAAATTACATTCACAAATAACTTCTCTGTATTTGTATACCCCCACTGGCTCTGTGCCTCAGCATGCACCACAGTATTACAGATGAATTCATTAAAATGCTTAGGTATTCATTGCTGACATTTGTTCTGTTTAATTGAAATAATTTCTTCACCTTCTAAACTTAGCTTTTATGACACATCAAAACTTTGGAACGTTCTCTTTTCAATTATTTATAAGCCTTACAAGTTATTTCTTAATTTCTTGTTTAATTGTCCCAGATCATGTTTTTGTGCGAGTATGTATTCATATAATAGCAGGCCCTTCATCTTAAGAATGCTGCTAACTTCTAGCTTCCTAGAAAATGCATCTTCTACGAGCCGTAGGATGAATGTACAACACAAACTGCTCTGTTAACATCGTTATGGTCTATGCATTTTATGCTTTTGAAACAGGAGTACTTTCAATTAATATGTGTTTCTTTGTGCTGTAACCTGTCCACTGCTGCCAACAGCCTAGCATCTGGAGCTGCCTAAATGAGGATTGCTTTGTAACTCAGCTACATTACGACGACAGAAAATGCAGGACATGTTCTGTCTTCACTTACGCTTTTTTCAGTTTAATGAAATCAGGGAGGTTTTCATGGCTGAAACTGAGCTTGATTACCTTAACTTACTGATATATAAGCCTGCTCTACCATGATACATCCATTCTGAGAGTTTGCAGTTGAGCTGGAACAAAGAAGGAAAAGAGGGTAAGGGTTTAGTGACAGAACAGCATGTTTTTTGTTCACAAACTTCAGTGCAGTCTTGTATTATCAACTGAAACATTGCTTCCCCAGCATATAGCTGCTCTCTGGCTGTCTTAATCATTTTGCATTCTAACCTCTAACAGTGCCTTCAATGTGTTAGTAGCAGCAGGGTCACTCTGTAAATGAGTCTGAGGAAACACATCTTTTTGTTGTTGTTGCATTTGAGGGGGAAGAAAAAAAAATACTTCTGCAGCATAAATAGGTTATGCCTGAATGCAGCAAACCCCAAAGGGTGGTGAGTTTTTTTAAATAATGGGAGTCTTTTCCTAGATTCCTACATCTGCAGTCAAGACGCTGAGGAAGAGCAGTCTGGTTAAGTTCACCTGCCTACACAAGTCCCCTGTTCCTGAGAGCTGCAAGGGCTCAAATTTTTTTGGGGTTGAGAGGGTTTTTTTCCTCCATGTTTTTGTTTGTTTGTTTGTTTGTTTTTTACACTTGATTTGTCCAGCCAGCCACTCAGGAGGGTGGAGATAGCACTGAGGTGGTTTGCAAGCCTGAGTCCTCAGAACTGCAAACCTCCCTTTTTGCTCACGTTGAAGTGTACATCTCTTGGGACCCACGGTTGAGGCATGTGTTTGATTTTACTTTTGGTGCAGAAGCTCTCTCAGTTTCTGGGACTGTGTTCTTGCTAAACAGGAGTATTTTTTTTGTAGTGTTATGATTGATGATCAGTGTTGGAACTAATACCTTTGCTGTGGGCTGGGCAAGAGAGCTTCAGAAATAGCACAGGGTTGTTTTTAGGTGCAGTGAAAAGCAGCAGTGTCTTCTAAACCAACAAATAACTCGCAGGAGTTCCTGTGGACATGTCTATTTTCTTGATCTTCATTTAAGTGCTCAGTATTAGTGTTCATAAAAAGATCTTAGTGCTAATCCTCCTGTAGGTTCCTTTGAAAAACGTTTAACTTTTTTTTCTTATTCTCTTAAAAGTTTTTAACATGCCTCCTACACTTCTTTCAATGAACACAGTCTCTGATTTTATTAATGCATAATGTGTCCCAGAAATCAGTTTAACTGATTCCTATCCATCAGTCAGCATCATTTTTTCTATTATTTTGCAGAACGGATTTCTTCGAAGCCCCATTTTGTAGATTCTGGATGATATCTTTGCCTAACTTTTCTGAAGAAGGGAGAGAACCTATCAGTTTTATTATTTAAGATTGAAGGGTGCATTAGTCAGAGCCAGAAACCTACTTTCCGTATGGTTATTGACTGCTGTTTTTCAGAAGCTGCCTTTCACTCACACTTTTTAACTCTTGGAAATAAATTTAATGATCAAGAAAGGACCAACAACACTAGTTAAAGCAATAATTAAGGCCAGGTCTGTGTAGAAATGTGAAGTCTGTAACCATAGAGTATGCTTTCCCACTAAATCTAAACTGGAAATGTTATGCCTCAGAGGCATACAGCGCACAAGCCTGGTGCAAAGACTAGATTTATCTTGATATGTTGTCAAGCAAGCATCTTCCATCCTGCCATTTCATGTCTGTCCTTCCCCTAACAGTATTCCTAGTTGCCTGTCCTGAGGCACTGATCTCTGCCAAATACAGAATATGTTGATTTGCATTTCTGCTCTGTGGTATTACTGAAGCCTATGTAGAGAGATGTAAAGGTAGTATTTGTTATGTCACTTCAGCCATAAAACACTGCCTGTACCAAAGCAATCTAGCGGTCTCTGGTCAGAAAGCAGGCAACAACTGGGGCACAAAGACAAACCTTTTGCTTGAGGACCTGTTATCTTAGCTGGCATCTGGGAATGATTCAGAGCCTCCCACAGCCAAACACATCCAAACCTACACCTGGAGCTGAAAAAGCTCAGCTGCAACTGGGAAGACTTGCATCTCCTATAGAGCAAATCAGGAGAGAAGTACCAAAAATGAGTCGGTCAGCAGTGGGTTATACCTAAGCTAGAAATATTTAAAGCAGAAGCCTGGAATTTGCATTCAAGCAAAGAAAGTGAGAGACATGAGAATTTTCTGGTGCTTTATTAATCCTACACTCTGGGCATGAAGGTGACTAGAAGTAGTTCCCTTGAAGTGAGCCGTTCAGGTTTGCTGATGGAAAAGCTGTGTTACCAGACTTTCCTCTCTATGCACTGGGACAATTGAGATTGTCCACATTTTGAATCAAGCAGCTTGCTACCATTTAGCAGGAGTTTGCAAAACCTTAGATTAGTTATGTCCCTGGGTGTGAAATCCCCGTGCAAGTCCACAAGCAAGGCTCCATTTCACTGTTTCACAGTAGAACAGTGCCTACAGCTTTGTGCGTTTTCCCAGAGCGTGTGGGGTAGATGTGGAATCTATAATGAACAGCAGCACTTAAAAGTTAGCTAAGAGGCAGATCGTATATTGGCACTGCGGAGAACCTGAGCAAGCAGTTCACAGCCACTCCGTGCGATTGAGTCATCGCAGTGTTGGAGCACTAACTGCTGCGCTCTGTACAAACTTAAACAGGTGAGTTAGGATTGCCGATGAGCGTAGGCAATTTGGGAGTACAAAAACGTGTGCATCAGCATCTCTAAAATAGGAAAAGAAGTAGAAGTCTCAAGTCTGGAAAAGTTTTACAGGTAGGCAGCACCCGCTCGCTTTAATCAAGACTACAGCAGAAGAGCTGAAGGTGACCTGTAAGGGTCTGCTGCTTTACCAGGTATAAAAAGAGGCTTGAAGCTGGTGTGTGTGTAATAGCATAATAGTAACTTGAAGACCTGAGAGAAGAGAGCTCACTGTCAATACTTCCTAGTGAGGAAGAGGAAGCCACAGCTTTTGGATCAGCAGAGACCTCCTGACTCCCTGAGGGTAGGTCTTAGCTCATTTAACTGTTAAATAGGAACCCATACTAATTGAATGCAGCCCCTTTCTTCCTTCTAAACAGAGGCTGACAGAACATTACAACAAATTTCAGCCTTTTCCTGCTTTGTTTTTTTACTAAGATTGTGACTAAAGGGAGCAGGTCAGCCTCGTGACTGTTCCCAGAGGATACAGTTCAGAGGTGTAGCGTACAAAGAATAGCAACTCCCTTTTCGTAAGATGTATCACTTCTGTTCAGAGGTAGATTCTGGCCTTTGTGAAGCCCCGAGGAAGATCTGTTGTGAACTCTGGTACAACAGGTAGATACAGTGGCAGAGTTTAATAAATGTTTAGCATCGGGAAGCCTTCATTAACTAATGAAACGAAATCAGTGTTGAAGAAAAACAAACAGGAATGGAGATTTGAATAGCCCAGGTTCTCCTCTGAAAAAGAGAGCGATGACATGTGAAAGTCAGGTAACGTGCTCTTTATCTGGAAAGACATTTCTGGACGATGTTCTGAACACAGATGTCTACTTGATTTGTTTTCCAGGCTGCCCCTATGCTGGATAACTTCATTTTGACGGGACCCTAGTACTTGCTGGCACTAAGATTGCTGGGTCATTTATGCCTGAGGGAGAGACCCAAACTCAATATTTGGGCTGTGTGCTCTACATGCTGTGTGGCTGTCAGTATTCGGGCCCATGACCTTCTTCTGACTGACGCATCCCATCCTGTGTTCTGGAGAAAACACATGTGCATACCCACTACTGCACAGAGTTCATAGAGAGGACACGTAGGCTTTGTTATTGAAAACTGTGGTCTTTGCCCTTTGCTTATTTGTTTGTAAATGTTTCTGTACAAGAGTGTGCTCTGTGCGTGTTTGTGTCTAGTTTATAAGTGACAAAATCTGATCTCACTTTATGCTCGCACTTGTTTACTTCCAGAAGGTGGTTTGATATAGGTGCTAAGAGAGATACATCCATTGTGAAAACAAAACTAAAAGACCCAGATGTGCTTGGATACTTTCTTTTTGTGATTAAAGATTTTCCTACTGTATTATCTTCGAATCAAATTTGCCCTCAGTTAATAGGGCAATAAATGCCCTAAGTAAAGCCCAGGGACACTTATTAGGTAATCTCTTCATAACACAGTCATAGCTTTGGATGGTACCTTACATGACACTAGTATTAGATGGCCAGTTAGTAAAGGATGGGCAGTTGCTATAAGTAAAAACCTCAAACCCAAAATAGCCTTTAAATCTTCAGTCATTAGAAAGACGAGTCCTGAACTTCCATGTAATCATTAACACCAGGGCAAAGTAGATGGAGTACGCTGTGACTAACTCTGCAGCTAGTAAGCACCAAGTGTAAATGGTCACATAAGAGGCAAAACAGGAGTACTGCATGCAGAGGTTTGGTTAGTACTTCAGGTTGCTATGAAAACTTGAGTATAAGGGTGACAGAGAGAAGTTGGAACAGTTTTTGCTCTATGATAACAAGATGAGTCATGCTGAAAAAGCCTTTGTTACTCCTGGTAAATAGCTTCAAAGATCAAATATGAATTTAGGGTGTGACTGGTTTTCTTTTGAAAATAGTAATGTATTGAATCTCATTTCACTGTGCAATCAAACAATCAACATTTTTCCAAATCAAAATGATGCTAAACAAACTTGCAGATGATTAGTAGAAACTTGTGTTTATGCAGGAAAGCAAACATTAGTAGCCACTAAAAATACTGACCTGAATGTGCAGGTGCTGTTACATTGTCAAATGTTGAGATCTTTTGTGTTTTACAGTTGAGTGTGTACTTTTATCATGTGCATGTGGTGCTCTTCCTTTGAAATACCACAAAAATGTCTTTTCTCCATTCTTTCTCAAAGGAAGGTCAAGAAGTATGTGGCATATTGACATATCAGCACTTACACAGGGCAAGTTTTCTGGGATAGGATGCTAATTAAACTTGAATCAAAATGAACTTGAACTCACCCTCTGTTGTGTGAGGCATATAAGACAGTGAAACTAATAGTTATCCTGTGAAAAATGGGACTTGTGTAAGAAGGTTAGTCTTCTGTGGTGGGAAACACTCTGGAGTTCTACAAAGTGAATTTGAAAAGTATTTTACAAGGTGCAGTGGATGATAGGTTGGTCTCTGTTTCAGTCCCAATGAATACAGAATGACCTATGCTGCGTTCTTAGCCCTAGATAGTCCTACAGGCTACTCCCAGACCTTATTTAAAAACATGATGGAAAATGGGAGAAGTGTTTGGGAGTGTCAGCAAGCTAAGGTCATTGAATACAGCCAGATTCACCACTTCCTGGGAGGTATGTGATACAAAGATATTGTTTCATTACCTGCACAGTCTCCACCATCTTCAGGAAAGAGTGGGCTTGTTGTCCATATAACAGTGGATGATGGAAGGAGGAAATTTCAGCACAGTTTTGGGCTGTTGATTTCTTAGATATTTATGACTTTGAGGCATTTAAATTTAAAAAATTTCAGCTGTATCCACCTTTTAAGAGTGTGTTATTGACTGATGTAGATATCCTTTCTCTTCTTGGTGTGCTAGCCCCAGGGAATCCCCTTGTAGTCCCCAGTCATTGTGCTGCACAGGGAATTTGAGTGCTGGACTCTGATTGTGAGTTCTAAATTTAGTGGCCAAATTCTCGAAACTTTCTTCCTGGCTCAGGACTGCATTTCTTCTCTGTGTGTGCACACACCTTCCTCAGCTCTGTTTGTTGGTCAGCTGATAATGACAGTGTTTATTTGTGGAAGTCCTTGTGCTGGATAAAGGAAGCCACAGAAAGTAAGATTGCATCAAAGCAAAAGTTTTTTGGGATGTACAACACCCACAGCAGGTGTTGCCTGCCTTGGATGCATCACGTGGATAGGTGATAGGAAATCAGAGTTTCCATATTTTTTGCTGGACTATTTGTTATGAGTGACTAACTTGGCCATATTGCGAAGGAGTGGTGTGGTGGTTTTTTTTTCCCCTATTTCCATTTTCTTTTCTCCCCTGTTCACTGAACTTTTTTCTAGCTGTGTAGACAGCAGTGTATTATCACTCAGACCTATCCAAAGAGATGTAGCCTTTACAGCCAGAAAAATACAGTTCTTCAAGTGCAACTGATGTGGGGAGAATGTAATTTGTGCTTTACAACTTACTATTGTTGAACAACTTAATATTGTCAACCATGGAGCAGTCTTGATTAGTCTTAGTGTAATGCAGACAAATTCTTTAGAGAAGAGGAGATTCATGTGGACTCAGGATAAATGTTCTTAATAGGCTTTTTCATTTGGCCAAGCAGTAGTAATAAACTTGTAATTGTTGTATGTGTTATTTCCAGACAAGTCAATAATTTGCTTCCAAAACCACTCAGAATTACATGTGGCCACTCATAATGAAAAGGTTTGTTATGGTTAATCTACAGCATGTATCTTTTAATCTCTCATTGAAGACTGAACTATGATGCATAATGTGGTTCTTGAAAGGGACACCCTTGTTATGCTTTGCTAAAAGAAAGTGCTGTACTTGTAGTTTTAAAGTGGATTAAATTAAACTTGACAATGCTGCTGTGAAGCAAGCAAGTAGGGAGAGACCAGGATCACTGAAGTCATCACTGGAAAGCAGCACAGCTCTTCATCGATGCCCTGGTAATTTCGCTATAATGAGGTATAGGCAGAATCTAAAGAAAATGGCGTAAAGTCCCATTTAGCCTTGGGGTCTTTAATTCCTCAAGTAGAAAAGGTTTGTGAATCTGCATAGATATAACAGAGCAAAATATGTCCTGCTAAGCTCCTTTTCATGGGTCTAATTTAACCAACTTCAGCAAAATGCCCAGTCACCTGAGAGGGATGCTCTAGGTACCAGTAAAGCCACAAGCCTCTTAACTCATTTTGTTGATGCCAGTTTAAATTGTACTAATAAATTTACAAGATAAGGTCAGAGGGAAATGGAAAATACCAATCCTTAATGCTCAGGACATGCAAAACTATTCTGAGCTGTTAGGAAATTTTGAAGGCACATGTTTCCCTGCTTGTGAGCAGCCTTTTGAATGTTTTGGTCTTTAATGAAGTCTTCAGAATTCATGGCATCCTGGTAAGGTCCACAGAGCATCTGGCTGTTGCCAGGACTTGAAACAACTGACTTGGTGTGTCTGGGTGATAGACAACTGAGGAGGAGTCTGCTTTGTATAGGTGCTGTGGCCTTATTCCTTGCACCAGCCCTTTGTATCTGAATGGGCAGGAGCAAGATGCTTTGGAGGTAGAGATGGGAGCCACAGAAACTTCACCTAGAACGCCCAACATTTGATTAAGAGGGATTAATTTCAGACTGAAAGATTTGAAGGGTTTGTAAGGATCCTTATACAGTTGTTGTATGGAAACCCATGCTTGGGGCCTGCCCTAAACACCAGAATGAAGGTTTCTGGAAGCTAGTACAGAGCAGGCTTATATATTCAGGGTTGGGGTTGGACACATTTAGGTGTCTATATGGTATCCAAATTCTCATCATGGAGAGCTATGGCTTGATTCATTTGCCTGTACATCCACAAGTGGTCTCATTTGAAATGACTTAAGATGTCCTACCCGACCTCCAGCTGTTGCTCCAGATCTGGTATGTGGCTGTCTCTGATATCCCAGAGAATCTCAAGGGCTGGTAGGTGATCCACGCTTTGGCATCAGGCTCAGGATATACCTGCTCCTTGAAGATTAAGGTGGGAAAGGCCCACTGGAGGCTGAAAGGTGTTGGCATGATTGCTCTTACTTGAAAGTTTCACTACGGAAGAGCAGCTCAGTTCATTGGAGTTTGTAGTTACAGAGGTTGCCTGGAAGATAACTCTGTACCAGTGACACTGAATCCCTGGCTAGGCTAGACAGTCTTTGGTACTGAGCTGGGTAGTTCTGTGTCCTTCATTATTTTGACCATCTGTGCTCTCTGGACAACTGTGTGATGTTTTGGTAGATCCCAGCATGAAGGCCACTGCAGTCATTCCCCCTTCTGAACATGGTGGCCCATTTGATTCTTGTGAAGTCTCTTTATGCTCACTTCTGAATGGAAAGGTTTAGCGCACCTCTTATGGCCGCACCTGGGCATTGGGTCAGATGTTTTCCATTCTCAAGATTTCTTTCAGGAGCTGTGGCACAGTATTTTGTGTTAACTTTTCCTTCTCTTGGGACTTTTGAGTGTTTGGAAATGTAAGGAAGTGCCATTCTCGCTGTATGGGCAAGAAACCTGAGACTGAGGGCTCCTTGGCACATCAGCTGCAGTCACGTGTGGTTATTAGCTACAGTTACAGATAAAAATAACTTGGTCTTTTTTATTAAAAACATTACAAATGATGAGAAAGTTAATCAAGGAAATACTGTATGCTCGCATGCGACACTAAGATAGAAGACTTGTAGTCTGTATTATTAATGTTTTATTAAGAATCCCCACAAGCAAATTATAAAGTCTATAACAAGCATTACCTTAGTAGAAGCAAGGTGAACAACAGATATCAAAGATCTCTTTTTCAGAACAGTAATTATTTTTAATGAAAATGTTGACTTTATTTCTTGATATCTTAATCTGTTTTTTACTTATGCTGTTATCAACAGAAATGCAGTGTGGTTAAACATGAAGTACCTTCAGAAAATAAAACTTTACTGAAGTCTTATATGGGCCCTTGATGCTGAAACATCTTTATTATCAGTTTATAGACACTTAAAATGTCATTGTCCTACAAGGTTAATTGCTCTTGCAACTTCAGTAATGACAATTACCTGACCTGCCTTGTATTGAACTAAGTCATTGTCTACTTATGTCTAGTCATATGCTTCTTCCATTTTAAATACTCTTACATATGTTACAGAAATTACCAAACTTTTTTAGGCAGGCTTTTTAAATGCTGATGTAACTTTTAAATCGTATCTGGCTTCTGTTTGTTTACTTGCAGAGCCATCGAGAGAGGCCTAAGTGTAAATGATATTGTAATGTACTTGATGCCTGACTAAAAAATGGGTCTTGTTATACTCAACTGTTATCCCTGTTCTCACCCTTGTACCAGTCTGCTCTTTTAGCAAAGTTGAAGAAGGTATTTACTGCTCTTAACAGCTTGGGTGTGAAAAAGGACCTGTAGGGAGTCCTAAACTGATTCATTTATTATCTACTTTAAAACAATAATGCAAGGACTGTTACGTCTTCAGTATGGGTAAATAGCGGGGAGGGAAAGAGATCAGAATGAAAAACGATGAGGTGATGTAATAAGTTGTCGTGGCATACTGGCATATAAACATCAACGTGCTTTGTAGGGGCATTTGCCTGTGTGCAGTGCTCCCAAGTGTGATGGTGTTTGCAGTTGCCCACAGGGCAGTTTGGCATGCAGCTACCCGCTATATATGCACAACAGCTTAGCAGAGTGCACAAAATGCAATTTGTGGACGCATAAAAATATGTGCTGAGAATATAACTCCTCAGGAGCAAGTGTACTGATCGTTTGACTCAAATTGTTTCTTAATTGAAACACAAAACAGCTCCTCTTTAAACTTCAGACTACTTGAAATCATGTCTGGTAGGGAATATATAAACTGCATCTTTGAGGAATGGTGTGCCTACTTTTTCCACTAACAGATGCTATTTGGATTAACAACTAAGGATTTTCCTCACAGCAGAAATATCTCAGGAGGTCATCAAATTCTCCAAAATTAAAGAGAGCTTGACAATGACATAAATCAGATGTTATTGCTGCATATATAAATGTTCATTTGTTAGCCCAAGTGGTAGTTCATTTTTGCGCAGCTGAGGAATTCCTTTCTTTCAAGATCTGGTAATAATTCAGCAGTGTATCTGACCAGGTTTGTGTACATAAGTGACTTCAGTAGCACCCAAAAATATTTGTTCCTTATCTGGGGCTTTCCATCATCACAGCTTTGTCTTTTTTGGCCTGTGGCATGGGGCAGGGTAATTTCAAGTCAAAACTTCCTTTGGTAGATTCAAAGATATGTGTGTTTCACCTATTACTTTGTTAAATTAAGCATAGGTCTGAGATGTTAAATTCCAGTCTTAATTAAACCTATATCAGATCTAAGGTGGCTGGACCTTGAGTTTTTCACTTTCATTTTATTACAGAGTAGGGATCAGCCTTAAAATCCCAATTTTGATCCTTAATGTTTAGGGGGTGTCAGGCACTAGACTTTTTTTGTAACCTTGCTTCTGTGGTCTTAAACAGAGTGATTGCACTAGTGGCTATGTTATGTAGCTAAGTATAGGCACTCTGTATGTGGATAATACCTGGGCTTAACAGTTTTCTTCGTTCACAGCCTTAGCAGGCATAGCAACAGCTCCCGTGTGTCAAAAGCTTTCGCCTAGGGAATACCCTCCGTGCCTTTCTCAGTCAACCTCCTCTTACCACTGAGGTTCCCAACAGGACAAAAATATTTTTGCACGCATTTCTGATTCCCTAGTGGAGAAGTTGGTCACTCTAATGTTTTTTTCAGGCCTTGAACTTTGAGGAGGTCCATTTCCTTAACGCTGCTTTTACAGGAACAAATAAAAAGATCAGGAAAAAACCACCATCACCCCACAGTAGCTATATGTTAGCACTCAGTGCATTACATTAACTTTCTGGGCTGTTTCACTAATTTAGCAGTGTTTTTCAATGTTCAGTAAGTGGGGGTCAGAAGAATCTTGGTCTCTTTTGTTTCTAACAGTTCAGGATTTAGTACAGTCTAGAAATTATGTCATGATCCTTCCATAGTGGGACATGAAGAAAAAGGCTACACATCTGTGTGAGCATAACTTCACTGGGATTTAGAGCCCTGTACTGAGTGATGCTAATCCATGGAGGGGAGGTCCTCCTGTCCACACTATTTCTGGCTCGTAAGAATTCAGTTTACTTTTAACACATTTTAGAAAAACAATTAAGGAACACTTATCATTGCTGCATTTTTCCTCAAACTATCCAGTAAGGCAAAAGCACAGGGAACTTGGTTCATTCCCAAGGGGCGCAGAATCAGTGGAATCCCAATGTGCGTTCACACTTGTTGGTGAAGGGGGGCAGATGCTTGGGGATGCAGAAATTGCACTTGGAAGAATCTCTGAGAAATATTTGCTTCTTTAGATAGTCTTTTGGACAGGTCTATATATATTCTCTATAGAAAAATGCTATAGCTATCCCCATCCCTTTACAAGCTCCCTTTGGTAGTATTTGCTTTGAAAGGTACAACCTGGCCTTGCTTTGTTCGCATGTGCACATTATATCTAGTTTAAAAAGTGTGCTGTGAGTAAAAGCAGTCAACAGGGTAGGATTCAGCTGCCTACAACTGAGTTTTCTTTACAGTCAGTGGAGACCAAATCAGGACAGTCAATAGATTCTGGAGTGCACTTCCTGCTATCCTAAAGCAGCACTTAAATGGGTCAGATAAACCATGCCTGAGAAGCTTATTTCTTTCCACTGATTTTAGAGGGAGAGTAGGTGGCTTAGTCATCAATCCCATAGACACTGAAGTTTGGTGATGTGTCCCCCACCCACTATGTCAATGGAGAGTGGTTTCTAGAGCGGGGTGCCCCCACTTATGAGGCTACAGCTCTGCCCTTCTAAGGGCTGGGCTCTTCTGCAAGCCCTGATGTCAGAGTTCATCGGTATGAACCTGGAGTCCCCAAATGTTTTAGAATGCTGTACTTGTGCTAAGTGACATGCTAAAATTAAAACAGTTGAATTTACATAACGTATAGGAAGGGAGTGGAGATGCTGCAGGAGTTTTTTTGTGAAATGGGCCTTATACTGTAAACCTAGAGCAAGTTAGTGCTGTTTTGAGCAGAGGTTGGATTATGTGACCTCCAAAGGCCTCTTCCAGTCTAGTTTATTCTGTGATTCTTCTGCCAAAAAGTCTTCCTACTGCATGATTATTTAGTGCCAGATTTGGAATCAGTCTGTGTTTAGATAGTTATCCAGACTGCAAAACAACTCGCAGTCTCAGGTGTGGACCCTATCACATTTTCTGACCTACTGCTGAGGCCAGATGAGGAGGTCTGATTAGCTTTTCTTCCTGAGGTAAGGCTGGATCTTTGTAGATACCCAGAGTATTGCTTTGCTGTACTAAATTTTTTCCCCTCCTCTACAAAGAATAAATATATAAATTAGAGTGGAAGAAGATGTTTTTCTGTTCCGCTAGGAACATTTTGTAAGACTTGGCATGAGTATCCTGGGAGTCTGAGCTAAAGATGGTGAACATATGGGAAAGCCCAGGAGGAAGCATACAGTTTTAGTTTTCAAACCTTGCTCTTGGATTGTTACACTAATGTAATGAAAGGACATTAAATGAGCTGAGGTTATTAAACCCTAAAGGTTACTGAGTCCTATTGGGGATCACATTCAAAATGTAATTGAACCAAGTCCAGATATTTTAATTTCTAGCTGGAGATTTATGCAACATAAGCTGATTCTTTTTCCAGTTCTGAACTTTATTGAAAATGGGCTTGTTAATTTGCTTATTTCTTTTTAGTAGCAACTGAATAGACATTGTTTAGGCCCACTTGGCTCTAGTAAAACAGTAAGTACCAATATCAAAGTCATGGTTCAAATCAGATCAAGTATCTGGGAAGATAGATGCTTGTGCACTGTTATTAAAATCTCACTCCCCCAAAACTATGTAAAGTCTGCAAACAGATATTCTCTAAGGCTCTGGCTGTGTATTGTTCCAGACAGTCCATTGCTGGTATAATGCTCTCCATTATGTTGTGGGAGGGAACAATAGTCTAAACTGTTAATTCCATTTATTAGGAATATGGGATTACACTTATTAATATGGGATTGCTTCCATCTAAAATGTTCCAATGTCATTGTAACATGAACTAAATGATTTTAACTCTTTAATTCTAAGAACACTAAATAGCCTATAAAAACAAAAAAAATATTATAACTGGTCACCCTGAAATCCCAAAGTTTTGTGGATTTGACTTAACTTCTAGTGTCAGACTCAGTTGTTGGACTGGTCTCTCTACTTCCATCTGACTAGCTTAGCTGCTCTTCTCTGACAGTTTGGCTCTACAAGATGTTTTCCTCAGGCGTGAAGCTGGTCT
Source organism: Aptenodytes forsteri (assembly GCF_000699145.1). Classification (NCBI taxonomy): domain Eukaryota; kingdom Metazoa; phylum Chordata; class Aves; order Sphenisciformes; family Spheniscidae; genus Aptenodytes; species Aptenodytes forsteri. Next base: position 508,499 of record NW_008794545.1, read on the forward strand.
AAGGGGTTCAACTCCCTGGTGCTGAAGGTTGCACGTCTGTGCTGGAAAGTTAACTATTGAAATGACTTGGGTTAAAACAATGAATTCCCGCCCCCCCCAACTTATTTATTGGACTATTTCAGTGAGCTGTTTGACATCATGGCTCCACACAAAACAGCACGTTTCTACGTGAAGCATGATTTGAGTATGTCTTGTGTCTGCTCTGGAGCGAGGGATTCTTCCCCCTGGTGATACCATCCCTATTCATGCAGAATATGTGAAAATCAATTGAGAGAGCAAGGGAATAGCTGTCTGCCTTGGTGACTTGTGCACACGCTTACTGGGTTCGACTGACCCAGGATGATCGGGCACTGTGACAGGGTGCAGCTGGGGACTGCGAAAGACATGGGTTAAAATCCCCAATCTCTTGAGAGAGACTCAAACCTAAGTCTCCCACACCTTGGGTGGTTGCGTTGACTACTGGAGAAAATTGAATGGTACTATGAAAACATTCAAGTTTTGAATTTAGAAATAATTCTGGGATAATTGAATCTGCCTTTTTAGGGAAACTTACTACTGGCTCTTAATTTTTTGCCTGCTACATCTGTGAGAACATGAAAAGGAGGAATCCTAGGACAAGGAGGAAGATGAGGAATGTTTTTAGGGAAAGGAGAGAGGCTATTTCTTTCTTAATATCCAGCCATTGTATAAACAAGGTTGCTGTGCCTGAGACAACCAGGGTAGAGGAAAACGTCTAAGAGATCTACTTTCCTGCTAGAAAGTATTCCTGTTTGAGGGTACTAGTGATGCTTTACAGATTGTAGGCAGGCTGGGGTAAAAGTTGACTTAAGGTCTGAATTCAGGGAGAATAGTTTTTGTGCAGAGGGAGGAGGATGTGAACCATTCTTTTTGCTACTCTGTGGTAGGGGTGCATCTTCTTGGGCTGTGCAGGGGTGGGGTACTTAGGTGAGTGACTGTGTCAAATTAGGGTAAAGGCCAATTTAGGATACTTTTTTCCCCTCTATCAGTGATCAGAAAAAAAAAAAAACAGACAAGTGGGAAGCATCTGGTAACGTGTGACAGTAGCCTCGATATGCAGAACATCCCAGAGAAACTGGCTCAGCAGCAGATCTGTACGTGGGAGTCAGCCAATGCTCCCACATTAATTAATGAGGTGAGGAAAGAAATGGAAATGTTTGTTCTCCAAGTTCATTCTCTATGGAAGATTTATCTGGAAAAGCTTCTAAGTAGATTTAATGGAGATCTACACAATCCTGAAAAGAATTTGTACATACGGTTCTGGGCTATTTGAACAGAGGTCACAAAAATAGAGTAGGGCAAGGGATAACAGGTTTCCCCCTGTTGGTTATTTCAGGTTTTATTTATTTCTTAGTGAGTGAAAGTCCTATAGAGTGGAGGGCAATATCTGAGCCAGTTATTCTCCTGTCCTCACTGGGGGCTGCTCCCTGCAGGAGTGTTTCCTGAGGAAGAACTGATGAAGAAATGGGAATTAAGGAACCTGATTCCCCCAGAAAAGCAGCTCTGGTAATTTTATCTTGAAAAGGTGCATGTTAGCACAGGCCAATGTATGAATTTATTCCATATCCAAAATGCTTCCTGAATGCTGGCAACATGCCAATGACTTAAAAAAAAAAACAAACCAGGTGGAGGTGGGTGGTGGTGGAAGATGAGACTAAGCAGCAGCAGCATCATGTAAAATATATCCAACTGAAAGGGACAAAGGGATAAAGTAAAAAGTGAATGTGCTATGGGCAAGGGGAGCTACTTTGGGTGAGGTCAAAACTGAGGGGGGAACAGGTCGTGAATGCAAGCTAAAGAAGGTCAGGTTTGGAAGGTGCTTGGATGAATTTCCTCTGCGGTGAGAAGAGGCAGCAGCAAGTCGTGACTCTGCTGTTAGAGCTGAGTTTTGAACTACTGCTTGTTGCATATGAAAGATGCAACAGATCTTCCTCAAAATGGTGGCTGAACGCAGAATTGGGTTTCCAGGGAGTGCAGGAATAAATCAATTGATTGGCTCATGAGCTAAAATGAATGGAAAGTGGTTCACTATTGGAAAGTCAGTGCCCCATGGCAGCTGATGGCTTTGCCTCAAGTGATCCCAGCAATTCTGTGCACTCTCTGTGGGCTCTCATCTGCGTGGTGGCTGATGCTGGCAAAATAGGTGTAATGCAAGCAAGGGGAATCCAAACCCATTTGTTTCTTTATTAATGCAAGCTTGATGTTGTACTATGCTCCTGTTTGCCCTTAGACACACAAACACATACTTTGAGTTGTTGTTATGGCAGGGGGATGAGGAGTTCCCTGCTGCAGTCTGCTGGGCTTGGGTGCGTTGGTTTGTGCGCTGCTGGGGCTGTTGCTCTCCGTCCGGCATGCAGCTGTTGCTGGAGTTTGGCTAACTGTATGTTGCTGCCCTGGGCTGTGGGAAGCATGGCCCTTCCACAGAAAGGTGTCATCTCATGCTCTTCTGGAGAGAGAGGGAAAGAGCAGGCTGCTCTCATTTGTGGTGAGGAAGAGAAATTGTACGAGAAAGCCTTATTTTATAAAAGGAGTAAACAAGTGGCTAATGTTGGTGCTGAATGCCAATAACTGAGTTTAGGAGACTGTAACATCCAGAACCAAGCACTCAAAATGCAGAAAAGTCCAGAAGCAGTCCAATGCAAAACAGACCTAAACAGTCAAAAGCCTGGAAATACACAGCTAGGAAATTTCTGAAGTTTTAGCTTCAACTAGTAGTGTAAGGAATAAAAAAAAGAAAACAAAACATTCCTCGTCTCCACCTAAAATCCTCCACAACAAACAACTCCTTCAGGTCTCAGGTGTTTTTGAAAATTAGTGGAACCATAAGTATTCTTATAGGGCACTCTGAACGGTATCATTACACCTTTCAAAAAGGACTTTCAAAAAGGAAAAAATTGTATTGTGTGACTTAATAATGCATTTCCATGCATCGCATTTTACTTGAATTTCTTTTCAATTTAAACTTAAATTGGAATTGCTTTAGCTTTATGGTTCTTGTTTGAGGGATTATTACAATATTCCTATAATGTTTTTGCCTTCGCTGTACTGCTGTAATTCCGGACTAAGGTTTGATCTAAAATATAGAATGGAAGAGAGCTAGTGCTGGAGTTGAATGCACCTGAAATTGTGTGCATATTTAAAGAAGCCTCCTCTTTGGTAAAATTGTTTGAATAATAGAGGGAAGGTATCCCTATGTTTTTGACAATTGGTGGGGAAAATGCTGGATAAACTGGAAATATTGTTCAATCAGTCCTATTGCCTCCCACTCTCTCACACAGTGCTGAGCTCAAGTGAGAGTTCCAGGGACTGGAACTGATTTTATGGAGTAAACAGGTTCCCTTTTATTAGAGCTTATTTTCTCAGCTTTGAAGAAGTAGACTTAGTGCCCTGCTGTTGATGTCATTTTAAAACCTATCACTTAGGCATTTTTAAATTTTTGACAGACCAGTTATAATTAACATGATGGGCCTAAATCGCACAAGAATTCTCAGCTCTTCTCCTGAATTATCTGGTATGGCAACATAAAAAAAATAAAATAGTCTCTCACTTCATAAATTTTTAGGATACTTTAGTCTTCCACCTTGTAGTAATTATATCTGCTGAGATATTTGTGCCCTTAGTTTTTCTACTATTGTTTCTTTTAGGTTCAGTACCTGTGGGACCAGCAGGCCTTAGTGGTTGCAAATATTGTGTAGAAATTTGAATTACTCATCTTTTCTCTCCTCTTTCTTTGTCTAAACTAGCATAGGTTAGGTGGTTCAGGGTGTGTAGCACATAGATACCATTTGGCTGAGAATTTCCAAGTGAGGCAAAGATCCTTGTGAGGAATGTCCATCCTTTTCAACAGGAGTGGCCTCCAGACCCCAGGAGCCCTGGAACAATTGCAGCTATGCCTTGCAGTGATCTGGAAGGCAGGAGAAAGATGAGGCTGATCAGGAAATAAGCCTGTAAACCTATAAAACATTTGAAATGGACAGCTTTCCTGCATATATTAAAAATCTGTGTTGTTTGGTGATACCTCTCCCACCCTCACCAAAGGTTTTGTTGTGTTGCTGTTTGCTTTGAAGCTCTAGCAGAGCACTGCCACGATACCAGACTTAATCTGAGGGTCAACAGACAGGTTTAATTCGACAGCAAACTCCACGGTCACCTAAGTGTCACTGGTGCCATGCCCCAGATACATCCTGGTACGGTTTTCCTCAGAAGAAAAGATGACAGTTTTGACAAAGACCACGAAGTGGGAATTACCAAAGCAACATAAATGGGAGTGTGTTCACTGAAGAAAGGAGAAGCTTCCTTCTGGGATTAGGGGAAGGACAGAAATTAAATTAATCTTTCCTGTAAATGTTATGCACTGGGGAGAGGTGGAGAGAAACTCTTTGCAGGCTTGGCTGAATGGCTTAGTTAGCATGAAGTAAGCTAGAGAGTGAATTTTACAGACAATCATATAGGCAGACCCTGAATTTTTTCATAAAGACAGTTTCCAATGTGACATTAATGCTGTTGTTAAGACTCCCAATTTTCCCCTGCCTCTCCAGAGGTTTGCTGGATGGTTATTACAAATTTTCCACAGACTGGGAGATTTAAGAGTTTAGTTTGAACTCTATTGATTTTTTTTACAGTCATGCACTGGCATCTAGGCAGTGGGTTATTGTAGTGGTTCCCTTTTTTTTTCCTTTACTATCTATTTTCCTATCAGTATATCAATCAGTCTGTGATAATTTTTGATCCAGCATTATTTTTGAGAGCGTTTGTTTCTAAGAGCAACCAGACCTTTGGAACCAGCACAAGTGGAAAAAAGTTTTCCTGTTGCCCTCTGGATGCAGAAATATGATGGCACCTACAAAAAGGCAGCATATAAATCATGAGCAGAATGTGAATTTGCTGAAGAGGGTCGTTATATGCTCCTTAGGATAGAACAACTTGATGTTTCCTTAGAGTGGAGACCTTGGAAAGACATTCAAAATGGAGAACTTTATATGCTTGATGTAAAAACAGGATGACTTAGTGGAAGTCATGCATGGCATTTTAATACTTACAGCTTTGCTAGGGGAGGGAAAAAATCTAGTGGCTATTTCTAAATGAGTTCTAGTGGTTACCCATGCAGTCCACCCTCTTCTTTTACGTGCACAAGGGAACTCTCACTGTAAAGAGTGCTAAGTTTGCATGCTTTAATTTAAAATCCTGCTTAAACAGAGTTTAACTGAGACCTTAACTCTCTTGACATTAGACATAATTATTAGGCAAAGCAAGTACTGTCTTTTATTAAACTAACTGGTAGAGCTGGAAAAAGTAGGCAAGCTCTTGGGTATACAAGGATTTGTCTGCTTTTTCCACCTCTCCTAGTCAGTCTAAGAAAAAACCAAAAAAAAGGTATTTTCTCTTTCCATTCAAACCTTCTTGCTTACGTCCTCAGATCACCACAACTCCATCAGCACTGAAGTATACGTTATTATTAACTATAACTTGTACTGTAGTTGTGCTATACAAACATATCATAAGAGATGGTCCTGCTGGGGGAGGCTGCAGGCTAATTGGAAACCAGACTCCACTGTGAAGCGTAACAGGCATAAGAGAAGGGAGCACCAGTGAGAGATTACTGAAAAAGTGTGTTTGCATAGGTCAGCTCTCCATACAGCTCATTTCAAGGAGCAGGCGTGTGCTGGAGTACACTTCAGAAGTTGCCAGTAGTCTCTTCTCCTCCTTGCAGGCAGTTATCTAAGGGCTTGGTGGTAAAAGAGGCAGTTTTGAAGGACAAGTTAAGGAGTATGTCTGGAACTGATATAACTTAAGAGGTTACATGTTAACGTCCAGTAGGTGTGGGCTTCCAATGCTAAGCTGGCCTCTGTGTCCTGTCACAGGCCTTTAGAAAATGAAAGGTTTGGGAAAGCATGGGGAGTTCAGGCCTAGGACCTGGGTTAGGCTCTTGAAGGAGGCAGAGAACACTTACAAAAATTGGTCTGGAATGGGGTTTTGAACAACCAGAAGAACTGAGAGGCTCAGGTTTGATGTTAATGTAAAACTTTAGCTGGTGAGATGCTTGAGCCTCTCTCTCCTGCTCAGATGGTACAATAGGGCTGAAGTCTGCTTGGATTTTCCAGCTGGGATTTTCCACTTTAGCAGAATTTTAACTGGTGCAGCTCATGTATAAATGGTATCTGCACCATGCTCTGAATCCCTAACGCATCCTGGGTGCAAACAGCAGCTGTGGCTACTGTGTCCTATTCTCCAGCTGTCTCTGGTCTTGTGGTGTGGTATCTGTTAGAGAATGATGCAGATATCCCTGGGCAGCTGGAAAGCCGTAACAAGCAGACCTTGCTGTAAAAAAATGCTGGTTTGCAAGAATAACTTATTCACCTGCATTGTTCTGAGACTGCTTTTTCTAGAATAAAATGGAAACATGGCTAATGAATTTCAATGAATGTATGTCAGATCTGCTAGAATGGGGGTCTAATATGTACTATTTTAGTACGAGACTCGGGAAGAGGGTATTAAGTCTCTCAAAAGCCAAAGTTATATCCTCTCTACTGCCCCATACTAGACAACATCACCTCCTAACTAAGCTTGGTAGGGCCTTCTGCAAGGGTGGGATGTGTAGTGCTTGGCCCTAGAACTATGTCTGGGTCTGAGTAGACAGTGATTTATATCAGGGTTCAAACCATGTGTAACCCATTTCGTGAAATATTTATATTCCCAAGAAGAATTTTATCATGGGAGGATTTCCTAGCAGGTTAGACACATACCTATGCAGCCTTCATTTTTCATATTCTGATTTAACTGGGTCTATTCAGGAAATGAATAATTGCTATGCCGTCGTGATTTTTGCTTTCTCTTAGAATTACAGTTTTAGCTGTTGCCTGTGAAGTTCTAACATGAATCTGATAAAACAAGAACAAGGTGCTGCCTTGGAGTATAGGTGAAGTTGAATCTTGACTTAGATCGCTTTGCATGATTGAGGTACTTAATGCCTTCTTTGCCTCAGTCTTTAACAGTCAGACCAGTTATCCTCAGGGTACTCAGCCCCCTGAGCTGGAAGACAGGGACGGCGAGTAGGATAAATCCCCCATAATCCAAGAGGAAGCAGTCAATGACCTGCTACGCCACCTGGATGCTCACAAGTCTATGGGGCTGGATGGGATCCATCTGAGAGTGCTGAGGGAGCTGGCAGAGGAGCTCGCCAAGCCACTCTCCATCATTTATCAGCAGTCCTGGTTAACGGGGGAGGTCCCGGATGACTGGAGGCTTGCCAATGTGACGCCCATCCACAAGAAGGGCCGGAAGGAGGATCCGGGGAACTACAGGCCTGTCAGCCTGACCTCGGTGCCGGGGAAGATTATGGAGCGGTTCATCTTGAGGGCGCTCACAAGGCATGTGTGGGACAACCAGGGGATC
>NW_008794545.1:516954-535366 GCF_000699145.1 Aptenodytes forsteri
CGTGTAGATGAAGCGCTTAGGGACATGGTTTAGTGGGCATGGTGGTGTTGGGTTGACGGTTGGACTCGATGATCTTAGAGGTCTTTTCCAACCTTAATGATTCTATGATTCTATGATTCCTGGGACAAAACGTTAGTTCCTTGTAACATTTGCTTGTAAAAATATTTGTAGTGGTATCCATAACAGCAACTGGGGATCTTTTATTTACCTTCTCAACCTTATGCTCTAAACTGTACGCTTTCATCTAAGTTGCGTATTAATTTTTTTTTTTTGGAAGGCTATTTTGATCGTGTGTTCATTTTTTATTATTGTCTTTTTTTTTTAGGGAACCTTTTCTGCCAATGAAGATGAATCACATAGTCATAAAAAAGAAAAATAAAGAGTGAAAAACGAGACATAGCCAAGATCCAAGAACTCCATCTAGTACTAGTATTGCATTGCAATATGAATCACGATTCTCACCAGCCGCAAAAATGCTGTAGTTTAGTTTTGGCTTCCCAAGCTTACCTGTGTAACTCAAGGAGCTCTAAAACACAAGGCTGAGCTAGGCAGAGAGCAGTCCAGATGAATCTACTACATGTGTTTTTTTAAAATGCAAAACTTATCCCTCTTTGCAGCATAACAACTCATTTTTCATCTTTTAAGTGTTTTCAGATCGTTTGCTTTTAGTCCCAGAAAAAGAGGCATTAGGGAAGTCGTAGCTGAGAAAGAAAGGTTGAGGGACTTGCTTCAGGACACAGAGGGAGCTGGTATCAGGGCTAAAATCTGGTTTCTGTCATTCCTGTTAAAGGTTTTGAAGACCTGTACCATACATTTGATTCCCACTCAACTCAGCATTATGGCCCCCAAGAAATGCCAACTAAAGCCTATATCTACTTTTTTTTTGCAGAGCAGTGTCTATATTTTGTTGCCTCATCTCCACTGCAGCAACACTAATGCAAGTTTTAGCGCTGCAGTGGTGAGAATACAAGGTGTTTGTCAGGCGACGGCTTAGCGTTTCTCATAATGGCACCTCCACACAAATGATAATTCAACAATTCTGTGTTCAAGTTATGTGATGGCAACAAAATTTTCAGAATCAAAGGTATGGGGATAATTAGGACTCTTGCTAATCATTCTGTGCATTTTTATTTTTTTTCTCCTCAATGAAATGAGATTCACACGGATTAATTACTACCTGCTATAAATAAACCCTGCAAATGGCAATCTGCATCGCAGAGGCAGAGGGTAGCTGTCATTTAATATATCACAGCTTTCCACGCACCTGTTCGCCCGATGCTGTTGCCATGGGAACTTCACTTTATAAGAGAAGCTCTGCATAATTAGCATGGATCGAGGTCTATATCAATCAGAATAATTTGGAGGAGTACAAAGAGCCCAAAGGAGAAGGCAAAGCCACTTGTCTCTGTAGGGAAGGTATCAGACCTCTGCTGCGTGGTAAATAGCAAGGCAGTTACTGGAAGAATTCAGCGGAATTAGCAAATCTAAGGGAACCAAATTATACAAAAGACAGAAAACTTTGTCCCCTTGGTTGTCATTATGAAACACTGTTAGAATGGGTTTTGAAAAATGAACCGAGACAAAAAAAAAAAGATACTTGTGTAATTAACTTGGAGGCTTTGTCACAAACTAAGAAATTTCATAGGCTGCACTAAGTGCCATCAGTCTGGGAGTCTGGCGGTGATGCACGGCAGTGCTGGTAGTGCACAGCTATACCTTTTGGCCCGTCTGACTATCAAGATAACAAACATCAATTCTCTGAAACAGATGAGAGAAGGATAGTAACTTATGTATTCCCGAACTGCTGTTTTGTAAGCCCTTGTGCCTAGAGTTCATTGCTTTTTGCCTAAACCTGCAAGACATAGCAATCCTACAGATGCAGTTATCCAACTAGTGCATCATCCTAATCACAATGCAACAGATTAAGGATAGAACAACAGCTTTAACTTTAATTTTTCTTCCTTCTTGTCAGCTGGTGTCAGAAATATCGCTTTAAAGAAGAGCGCTTAATGGTGTTGTAAAATGCCTAAAACTGAAAAGTTGTTTTTAAAAAAAGTTGGAAGAGCTCTGTGTGTGTGTGTGTGTGTCCATGCACAAGTGACTAAGTGAGTGCATCTTCTGCTAATATTGTCTCGGCTGTGAGTCTCAGCTGGATGTGATACAATATTAGTGGAGTGACTGCAGTATGGGAGGTGTCTTAGACTGTAGCTGTATGAGAAGCAATAACTTTGAATTCTTTAGGGGTCCAGTTTGAATGCAAGTGTCAATGTAGCATTACATTTCTGTGTTGATAAATGTTGATAATATGAGTCATCAAAACATCTCAAAAGGAAAAGGTGATGAAAACTTGAAAATCTGTGCTCTTTGGCATTAGTAATGACAGGAAATAGTTTCAAATACAATGGATAGTAGAGCTAAAGGACTTCTGGTAAAACAGCAGTGTGATGGGGTGTAGTAAATGTATCGGCTTTTGAAGATACAGCTACTGAAATCAGTCTAGGTTTGAAGAATTTGTAGACCTTATACAATAGACAAGCTATAGTTCTTGGATGACGCTGGATTGGCCTATGCTACTTCATTTAACTTATTTCAGAGGATCATAGTAATCTTCTGTATTGGGCAGATTGTGAGGAAAAAAAAAATTGAATTAAAATCACAAATTGGTTTAGTTCATTTCCATGGTATTTTAGTCCATGTACTGAAACACCCACTGACCCCTAGGTTTTTATTCATGTAGAAGCTTGTTGCACTGCTGAGTGCTGCACTAGAATATGGACTGGAGAAAGCTCCTTTGCTACATGTGAGCACCAAGTCCAGAAGAGAAGGTGAAGTGGTTCTTCACCTCTGCTGATCCTTGGTACTGGACGGAGAGCTTCCACCTGTGCTGTATCTACTATCAGATGGAGGGAAGATACTTCATGGGCACAAGCACAGCTTTGGATACCCCTATTGCAGAATGTGGAAAAGATACCTCTCATAGCTGCTTCTGTGGAAAGACAAGGCAGAAACTGAAGTCCTGGGTCTCTTAACCAGAGGAGTGTCCTCACCAATAGGTTTCAGAGCTGTGTTATGTCTGCCTCTCTTCTCCCTCCTCCTTGAAGTTCTTCCTGCATGGTGTTGCAGCTTTAACAGTCAAAGCAGTGCATGCTCTGTCCCAAAATGGATGGCTAGAGCACTCATTTTGGAAAAGCAGTTTTGAATCCCTTCACCCTAAAGAGGGACTCCAGAAAAGGAGAGCCATGGGTGCAGCTTCTTGTTGCTGCGCTTGCTCCAGCCTGGCTTTGCATCAGGCCAGAGCTGGGTGCCACTGCGACTGTCCTGGGCAGGCTTGGAAGTACAACTTAAGGCACGTGACAACTTTTAGTGAAAAAGGAAAGTGCTTAAGGAGTTCTACTGCTTCCAGGGAAAGACTGCAATTAAGTGAAGTCTTTTGGGTTGTAACTTTGCAGGGAGGCACCTGCATTCAACAGAAAATCCTGCTTTTAGGAGCAAATCTAGCTTCAAGTCACTATTTCAAGTTAAGCATTATAGCTCAGAGAGTAATGATCCAACCGAAGTGCTTCCATAAATTCAATTCATTAAAATAATATTTCTTCTGGCCCCAAAAGTGCCAGATCTCATAAACTATCCATTTGAAATTGTTAGATAAGTTTGGGGGTTTTATTGTTTTTCAAGAGAAAAATGTTGCCTCGAGACTCGGAGTGTGTTTGGTACAATTTAGTCAATTTTAGAGATGTGTTCTCATTGGAGTTATTCCTTGTTTTACTTTTGTATAAAGGAAAGGAGAACTAGGTCCTTAGCTCTAGTGCTGCAAATCCATCTATATATGTACAGTAATAATTTAGAGAGAAAGGGAAAAACTTAGTTAGAAAAGCTTAAATAGTGTGGGAACAAGTTTGGAAGGTAATCGTTGTACTGCATTAAGGTTGAAGGATGACATAGGCAAGCAGTTAGAAAAATTTCTTCGCCTATGTCAAATCATTCTGTGATCTAGTAAAACAGCAGGCTAGTTTTTTCTGTCTGCTTCCATTTTTTCCATTTTTTTAAAAATAAAAAGCTCTCCATTTTGTCCTGTCTATTAAAAACAGAGTGAAAAATGCATATAAATCTTCCTTGATATATTACCGTCTATTTACGTATGCACCACGTACATATCTGAGAGAAGAGGATGAATAAAAAGTCTCCTGGTAGAAAGCCTTGAACAACTGCATGGAAACAAAGATTATTTTTAAGCAGATGGTTTTAGTATTTATGAAGGGGACTGGATTGTGACAGCAGGAAAAAATACTGTAGGTTTGAATTAATTAATAAGGAAAAAGCTTATAGCTTGGGCAACTTCCCTGGCTGCAGCATTACTGGTACTTTAATGGTAATTGTTGAGGGATCATCCCCCATGGAGATGAAATAAGAGTTTGCTTTTCCCCCCTACTTGTACCTCAGTTTGGTGGTATTAGAAAAGGGCCACTATCATCCAAAAACTAGAGTGGAAAGTACTGATTCATTTAATATGTGCGTTCAAAAACCTCTTTCACCATGACAGACTGTAATCACTATCAATACTGGTCATTTTGATGTGAAATGAAAGCCTGGTATGTGCATTTTCACTTTGCCAAGCCAGCCAATATGCTTGCTGTAAAAATGTGATCATACTCTAGGCTTAATTTCAATGCGTCTTGCTGAAAATGAAGAGTCTATAAGAAAATTGTTCTACCTTTGAACTTACAGCTGATCAGTGGAAGGTGCTGAAACCTTCCAAGGTAGGAAAATGGGACCAAAGATGTCCCGATGTATCTTCTAGTCTGTGATAACAGCAGCAACCGAGTTGGTACTTTTTGTAAATTCAGAAAACTTCAGTAAATTCAGAAAATGTCATCCTCACACCAAAGAGGTTGTTCAGTAAACAATATTTAATAAACACCAAGTGATGAGGCAGGCACAATTGCAGGAAAGATCTTTAAAAGTTTGAGGATCATGCATTTGGCGTTCTGTTTTTGCTCAGAAACTGCTTCATCCAATTGGTGCCACATGGACCCAACAGAACAAGTTTCTTCTGGAAGCATGGATTTTTTTTTTTGTTTGAATTTCCACACCTGAGACCTGCCACACAGGTCTGTGTGCCACACTGGAGAACAGCTATTGTCAGTTTGCCTTTATTCCCCTTGTTCCCTTTCCTTTTCTTGCCTAACTTGTCTCTGGTCTCTTGTGGCTTGCTTTAATTCCTCATTCAGGGCTGGACAGCTGGAATGGGAATGGAAAAGCAGTGAGCCAGAATCAGATCTGTAAGCTTCACCTCTTTGGCAGAGCACATGGCATTAGCTCTAGGTCTTCATTACTTCTATTTCAGTAGTATGCTGGGTTACTACACTGACTTTTCAGTGTAAACCTGGCACAACGGGCTTTTAGAAAGCGGTGTGTAATTCAGGTATATCTTATGCAGCCATGCAAAGCATATTCTGGAGCTTCACCTTGTGGGGGAAGGAGGGAGTGAAAAAGAGGCATATCTCCATTGCCCAGAAATACTGTTAACCACATTCAGTGGGTACATTTGCTTCTGCTGGCATATGGCGCTCGGAGGTGCTTTGGAGAGCAAAGGGATGCAGAATTTTCCTGTCTGAGTGAGACTGGGCTTGAAATGTCACATATCCTTATAGGGCTCCATTAACCCATTTTGAGATGCTTGTGTTGGGCATGCGTCTGAACACAGATCATGATGGACAGCAAGGCACTAAAAGAAAAAGACATAATTAATGATGGTGCAAGAAAAACGCAGCATCCTAAACCTTCCCTTTGAAACTCAGGGAGTCTTTAGAGATTTGTAGACAGCAGGGGCTGCTTATGTTGCTTAACAATGTCTTCTGCCACTGACACAGCAGCACCTTGCTTTTATAGTTAATGTGGCAGAGTCTTTCTTTCTATCCCCATTTGGCTGCCCATGGAATTTACAACCTCAGCAGAAAGATCAAACAACGCTGTGATAACTGGCCCCTATCGACACTGTCAGGTTTTCAGGTCTATAAGACAAATGTCGCTTCTGACTCGCAGCACCCTGTGTGCTATGCATTTTGATGCAGATTTTTATTACCTGGCAGGCGGCTTGGGAGTCGTGGATGGAAAAAAGAGCCGAGATCAATAACGGAGAATGATCAAGTCATGTCAGAGAGGGGTCAGCAGGCAGCAGTTGTGGAAGTTGTCCCTTGACATGATTCTCGGAGGGGGTTGCTGTGGCCAGCTAAAATAACAGAGGGCTCTGAACAGGGATGGTGAATAACTGCATTTTATTCTGGTTGTTGTTGGTGTTGCTGCCATCTCCCTGTCTTGCACTGGGCTGTGCTGGCCTGGGTCCCTGAAAGTGCAGGCCCTGTCTTTTCCTAATGCCTTAGGGTTGGGAGAGACCCTCTAGTCCCACATGAGATTGACTGCGGCTGTTTTTTTTCCCCTGAGACGGGCTTGTCCTGCCTGCTCTTAAAACCCCCCAGTGTCACCTTCCTTTAATGAGCTCACTTTTGTGTAGCGACTGGTACTGCCACTGTTTTAGCTGTAGACATTTCAACATAGGATTAACTTTTCCAGCTCAAAAACACAAGTGGCTAAGACTTCTGGCAAAGGATATGGGCTTCTATTGTGCTTTTATCCTGCTATGCTTCTTCCAGGATCAGAGAAGTCCTGCTTTCTGCAGTAAGAACTGCAGATATTGTTGTTTGATTTCAATGATGTACTAAAACGTAAGGAAGCTTTAAAAAAAAAAAACAAAACCAAATAAAACCTCACAATTTTTGCTCTGGTTGCACAAAAAGGGCTATGACAGAGAAGGGCCTCGTCAAAGTTTCAGTCAGAACTCAGTAGTAGATTTAGCAACCTCTTCATTTTATCTTGGTTTGTGTCTCCTTGGAATTAGACGAGCAGCAGATTCTGCAGTTTTCCTCCAGCACAATCCAGGAAGGTGTCTGTAAGCAATTTCTGCATTGTAGTCTCTATTTATATCTGTAATTAAAGAAATAAGTATCATAGTTATCTTTCTAATTTCATAATTACCTCTTTGAAATAATAGCCCTGTTCCAGGTGTTTTCTAAAATAAAACAGCTAGGGAAATTAATTTCAATTAGAAAGGAAAAAATACAAACCAAAGTGGAGTTTTATTTAAAAAAAAGAGAAAACTAAACCCACAATTACAAAAAAACCCACCTCAACCAAACCCAACATGCATTACTTGGAGGGTACTTCATTTAGGTAATTAAATCTCTGCAGTGTGAATGAACCATTGACAGCAGTGCCCTTTATCAAAGTGACATTTAAAGCATGTTAATTTGCTGAATTCTGAGGCTTACCAGCAGCTTAAAACACACCTGGAGGCAAAAAATCAGGGAATTCTAAATGGGAATGGATAGTCTTTTAGTATGTAGTACAGATGCTCTAGGCTTTCTCACTTGGAAGATTTAGTAATGTGGAGAAACCTCAGTTGTATACATGTAAATTCATAAGAAATCACAAGTTTATGGCGTGTGCGTGTTGGAGTTCAGAAGAAAGACAAGTTTTTCATCCAAAAGAAAATGAGAGAAACCATGAAGGAATGCTCTTATCTCAACCATTGCTTTCTTTTCTTTCTCCCTAATCTTTCTTCCAGCACCTTTTGTATTGTCTGTGACCACTGCAAATCGTATTTTCTTCCTGAGACAGGGTTGCAGGGGGAAACTGTTTGATGTGGGATATGTGGAAAGGAGCTCTCAGAGAGCTGCAAAGGCTGGCAGAATTTGAGAGAACGTCATGCTTGTTAAAGCTCAACGTCTAAAGTTGAATTCTGCAGCAGCGCCTCTTCTCCAGCTTTAGGCAACCCCCAAAAATGGTCATTGGAACAGAGCTCACAAGAACAAATATGGCCTGAAAGCAAATTATTAAGGTCACAACTCTCTTCTGGAGCTTTTCAAAGTGTGTGTGTTGCTATTACTCTTGTAAGGTTGCTGCTCCTGTCAGGAATTACATCAGCAGGGTACCACAGCACCCACCATCTTGCAGGCCCCATTGAGCTATTTAAGTTTTCAAAGTATCAATGTTGCTTTTCCCTAGGCTTTAATTCATTCATGCAGCCCTGCTGGGATGTGGAGGGTCCTTGATGAAGTTTCAGGTTTAACCAAATGCTTGGTACAAGTGAAGGGCTCAAAGTTTGCATCTTTGAATTTGTGTGTAACTTTTGAAACTGGCCCGGCTGTCTCTTAAGAAAGCCTTCTCTGTTAGGATCCCTAAAGTTCTCGGCTTCGTCTTGGGTAAGAATTAAAATTTTTCTCAACTAGCATGGGGAAGTGCTATAGCAGAGGGTGAAAATGAACAGGAAAGTTCACTTGAAATCTTTAGAGGTAAAACACAGTCTTGGAGGTATTCAGTGTCTGCAAGTATATGCTTTTAGGCTTAGAGAGAGTTTATCAGATCTGTGTGTTATGCTAGCTATGTGCTATTTCCATTTCAGGGTAAGATCTGGTGCACATCACCTTGTCCCATCACCCACACCACCTGAACTAAATGACTGTTTACAATTGCAACAATTCCTTTGAATTAAGTATCAGTCCTTTCACTAATAATATGGGACTACAAACTTGGCAAGGAGGTCCTGAGTGGGCATTGGGAAGGGATGGAATGAAAAATGACCAGGATTCGTTCACAGAAAGGGCATATTTCAAATGGAGAGTGGGATTACAGATTAGAAGAACAGGACTGGGCATTTAGGATCTCTTTGAAATTAATGCTTAAAAAAGCATTTGCCTTCTAGGGGAGATATTCTTTGAACGTTGCAAAACATGTGAATTTGCCTTGGATGTATTTTTCATAATTGTTCTCTTTCTTTGTGTTAATAACTAAGGCTATTGCTGCTTAAGGACTTGATCCCTTACAGCCTGTCTTTTTCTCTCTCCTTGATCCTGCGGTGAAGTCATAATACTGCATCTTTTGTGATATTACGATCATTTCCATGGCAACAGACTGATGTCCAAAGTATGGGATCACGACTTTAGTGTGGGATCAAGTAAGAGGAGATAAAGTCCTTATTAAAATACACTTTGTCAATAAGAAGAAGAGGAACTCGTAAAAAAATCCATTAATTTTATTATGCATTTCCTTCTCCAACTGAGTATAAGTGCAAATGAAAAGTACTTCTTTTAAGGAGCTCTTTGTTTTTTACTTGTTTATATTGATCAATAAAATGTTGGCTTGAGAGGAAACATGAACTAAAGAACTGCAGCTATAATATATACAAAAACTTACTTAAAATCCTGATGGTAATTTTTTTTTGAAACAGAGAAGTGCTTTCTAATACCAATAGACCTATATAAAGCAACGTCCATGAAAGGTTGCTTGGCAGACCTTCACCAGGAAAGATTACCTTTATGCATTTGTTTGTAGGCCCCTTAGGAACTTCCTGATCCACCCTAGCTGTAGCTATGCTCCATTAGGCTCCCCTAGTCATAATATTTCTCTCTTAAGACCTTGCAACATCCCTAACACTTGTTCTGCCTCCAGTCACCCACACCAGGGAAAAAGAAACCACGGTCCTAGAGACCTGTTCTGCAAACCCTCGCATGTTCTTAGCAGAGAAGACCACCTCCTGTCCTACTTTGAAATACCCCGAAGCCAACAGATATTTTGGAGGGCATCATGAAGGCCAGGCAATGTTAAAAGAAGCCCATCTGCTATTGGCAGTCCAGAGGCATCAAACAAACTTACCAAATGAAAACTCTGTGAGGGTTACCTTTGCTTTGTGTGTTCCCCTTCCCTAGAACTGGGGCTAGCTTGGAGAGGGCGTTGCATGTACACTTTCTAGATATTTCTAAATAGGAGCAAGAAAGAGGCAAAGGATACCCTGGTTTAGTAGTCCTATACTGCAAAAGATGCCCTTGATGCAGCAAGAGGTTGGCCAACTTGTCTTCTGTCATGCAGTGGTTCATACAGAGAGGACAGAGACTCTCTCTGAACATGAGGCTATTGTCAGTCCTGTCTACTTCCTCCAAGACCTTGTTCTAAACAGTTTTCATCCCAGCAAGGAAATACCAGGTTATCTGTACTTCTGTGAAGTACACGTGGAAGGGCTAAAGGTATGGCTGGCCAGCCTGTGGCAGAGATGAGGGATGGTGAGGTAAGGATGGCTGAGTTTGGAGCATGAGTCCCAACCTGTCCCATGCTGTCAGCTTCTGAGGAGCCATCATGAGTCAACCTGTGTTACTCCAAACCCTCTTTCTGGTTTTTGCCAGCAGACTAAGATGTCAAATTCCCTGTTCTCATCCCATGGGCCTGATTCTCCTCTGACTTACACTGAGGCATGTCAGAAGTGCTCCCCTTGAGGCCAATATATTGGTGTAAATGAGAAGAGAATCAAGCAGTGAGTAAAGACAGTCGTAGGCTTCAGGATCTGTTCTCCCTTTGGTTCATGCTGTGATTTATGCACAGAACTCCTGTTAGCAACAGTGGGAGAAGAGATATTTACATTGCTAAACAGGATTTTTTTTCTCAGCTGCCTGAAGCTACTCAGTATAAGCCTGTTGTGAAAGCGATTGGAGATTTAGGGGAAGGAATGCCAAAGAGAAATAAGAAAAACAAAACTAATCCTAAACTAAGCAACTGTAAGAATTGTGTTTTTTTTTTCTTGAAACTTGGAGGTTTTTTTAACAACTAAATAACCGTTCTTAATAGTCCTGAATTTTCTGAGTGGCTCTGTGGGTGGGGATTTGCACAGCCACTGATGAGGGTGAAGGTAAAAGGACAAGGAAAGTTGAAAAGCTGGAATCACTTCTCTGCTCATTTCCTTCATTGCTGTTTGCCTTATAACAGCAGACCTCTATGGAAATACAGCTGTTGCTCTTGCTATTTTGCAAACCAGGTTTTGTTCCTTTTTCCTTTTAATAGAAATGTAACTTTTGGTTACATCTGAAGCTGGTTGCCAGCTTCAGAACCGTTACAATTAAGACAAGTTTTTCCTCTCTTCTGCCTTCTCTGCAATGTCTTCTGAATTTTCAAGACTTCTAAATTTCTAGTCTCTTTAACAAAAGGCTTGTTCTCTTGCCTTGAGATGTATGCATAAGGGCAAGCTACTCCTTGATATTATAGGGTAGAATCTACCAGTTCTGCTATTATCCAAGTCCAGGCATTGCAGCAAACTGGCAAGAGTTAATCTTTATTAAGCAAAAGCATGTAGGACCCACACACAGGCTCTATAGCCGCACTGTATTCTCATGCTTACCATTTCCTTTATTGATTTCCCTGTCTAAATGGGTACTTCTAAACTCTGTGGGTGTTTTCCAATTAGATAAAAGGCAATTCATGTTACCCTGCTGCAGCTCTAACAGCCATAACCAAGAGAGTGCATTGAGGACTTCTCAGCAGAACAACCTAGTTTAATCAAGGCGGCCCCCTTCAGCGCTACCTCATCTGCAGGACATCTCTCTTCACACGCAATGCTTCCTTTATTAGGACTTTAGAGGAATGGGCTGCAGATACACTAACAGCTGCGGCTGAGCTTTATGGGCCAGCTATATGGTTAGTGGAGAAGATGCATGAGCTTCCCTCTCTCAAGCTGTTTTGGGAAAGTGCTGTTTCTCCAATGAGAACGCGGGCGCGACGCACGCAGAGCTTGGCACCTTGCTCCAGTAAGAGCTGCCAGCGGCATCGCCCTTTCTAAATGGGAACAAAAATATCTCAGAAGATTGCCACTGCTGCCTATGTGAATGGTGCTGCTGCTGTGAGAACTGAATCTGATAAACCTCCTGAAGGTCAGAGCCAAGCAGGCATTTGCTGAGTGTTATGCATTTGCTGGAGAATCATAGACTCTGTCTTTTGTGGGAGAAGCATGTTTTCTTGCATGCCCAGAGAGCTCTTATGTTCCGTTTCCTGAGACAGTGCACAGCTGATGGAAAATCCCTGGGCATGGCTGAGGAAATCACAAAGGGGAGTGAGAGTTTCAATCTGAAACTCTGTTTAGCTTAACAGTCTGCATCCTAACCTGGTTTTGACCCTTTGAATTTCTCCTTGCTGCTGCCTTTCACACTCCTCTGCTGCATGCTTTCCTAGCAGACCACCCAGCTGAAAGACTTTGGTCAGATGCTTCCCTTCTCACCTTCAACAGAGTCCCTGTGCTTCTCGCTTTACTATCCAGCACAAAGTCCCCACCACTCTCTTTGATCGGTCTAGTGACACATCCCACATGACCTCCATGGAAGCCTTACATCTCTGAGCCTCTTTGTCACCTATGTGTAGGATCACTGGAGTCAACCTCTGGTGGATAAAGTGAGCAACCAGCTGTTCCTTATGCATCAGCTAGAGCTCTGAGAGAGATGGGGAAGGCATTCTTGGCCCCATGTATTTGTTATTAAGAGAGAGAGAAATGTGTCTGGGTACACAGAATTTCATTTGCATTGCTTTCTACCCGTAGTCCTCTTGGAAGATACCATGACTTCATACAAACTCAGAATCACTGGGTGGCTCTGAGCTAAAGGAAGGGGGATGGGTTTCTCTTTGTGTACTCCATGGTCTCATTTACTATCTGATATATGATAAGGTATATTCATAGTGTCGTGCAGTACAGAAAGGGCTTTTAGCTTAAACTGTAAAGTACAGAAGTGACAGAGTAGAAACTCAGGTGAGATCTGTATTGATACTGGGCAGAACTGAAATTTCTTTACCTTTGTAAGGTCTCACCCAGAACGTGTTCAGTTTCAGATGGTCTTTCTCAAGGGACAGGTCCATCTAAGTGCTCCTTGAGACGCCAGGGCAATGCCGCTATAGACCCCAAACTGTGATTGAGACTTGTGGAACATCAGGTGGTCAAGGAATACTTTTCAGTTGCAATTCCTAGATTGTAACCAAAGCTACAATGAGGAGTATTTTATTTACCATCAATGCATTTTATTGTTACCAAAGTTAACACTGTATTATTTTATTTTTCAGTAAGAGGAGAGAAAGGAGTATCCTGTTATTCTGTTTCTTATCCAGTCTAGTGTGTGATATGTAGGAGGAGATAGTGCTTTTTGTTGTTGTTGTTTTTTGTTTTGTGGCGTTTTGTTTGTTTGCGTTTGAGAAAGGGCAAAAAGAGAGTGAATGGCATTAGGTTATGATTGTCCATTATTTTAGGTTAGGATCTGGTATTAGTGCTTGCACATTCCCTATGCAGAGCAGCCAGAGGAAGTACGCTGTGATTCCAGAAATTCTGGGTGTGATTTTGAGCAGGTTCTTCTCATTTTTCCTGGGCTTGAAGCAAGATAACTGGTCCTTCTTGCTTCAGAAACTACTAGCGCTCTTGCTGTGACAGCATGAAGCAAAAGAAGTATCTCAAGTGCTGCTGTGAAGGGTGCTGGGGTAGGCTGCCTGTAAGAGATGACTTGGACTCTCTAGGATTTAGAGCTCACCAGGTACCTTGTGGCTTGGGGCAGCGTGCACCAAGCCAAGAAGCTTGCCAGTGCCCTACATAGCTCGCCAAAACCTTTTGTTGGACTCCACTGTATTCACGAGATGCAGCTGCATCACCTTTATGGTGTAAAGAAGTGAGTCACTGCTAAAGGTAATGCACTTTCTTTGCGTAACATAGC
The DNA here is from genome assembly GCF_000699145.1 of Aptenodytes forsteri. Taxonomy (NCBI): domain Eukaryota; kingdom Metazoa; phylum Chordata; class Aves; order Sphenisciformes; family Spheniscidae; genus Aptenodytes; species Aptenodytes forsteri. Next base: position 530,514 of record NW_008794545.1, read on the forward strand.
TGTTGGTTCAGCGTGAGCGGAAAGTGCTCCCAGCAGTGGTTTTCCTCCCATTGTTGTGTGTCAGCCAGGCTGAACGCTGCAGCAGCTCTGCAATCTGCTCCCCTGCAGCCCCTTTTCAAAGTACATTAACTGGCCGCTTTTAAAAGTCTCATTACTGCTGCCCTTAGTTGCAAGACTACTTCAATCCTTCCGTCATGTATGATGCCCCTTAGGTGGGATGTTTCCAGGCCACAGCTCTCAATCCTCACAGGCGCTGCAGTTTTCGGAGGAAATGGTGTTGAGATCTGGCTGACAAACCTTGCTCATCCCGAGCGTTAGAGTACACTGCCGGTGAGAAAATACACAACGATTTGTCCCTCCTCTCCACACCACTGCAACAACCCCCTGGCTAACCTGGAGCTTTACATAGCCAGTACGTTAATGCCACCTGGCTGTTGTAAAGCAGAATGGGAGATGGCTCTGCTCTACTTGCCTTTCTTCTGGGGTGTTACTGGCCACATTAATTCATGTCTGTCTTCTCTAGCCTGCCCATTTTTCCATTAAACTTGCAGGAATTCAATTATATTGGAGACTTATATCCTCCTCTTTCAAATTTGGGTGAAATTAGCCATTGAGTTCAGAAGATGAGGGAGGACTTGCAAATTTACACATTTACTGGACAGACAGCATGAACACGTAAGCTTCCTATTATTAGAAAGTTAGGTTAAAAATAAATAGTAAAACGCCTGGAAATTTACAGCATGGCTCTCATATCTTAAACATCATCATACAATATTATACTTGTCTATACAAATCATTCCAGTGGGGAAAAATAAGGAAAAAAACCCCCCCAAATAATAACGGTAAATGGCATTTTTCAACTCTCATTGGAGCATAAGCAGAGAAGCAGAAGCTAAACACCAAAAGGTAAAATGAGTAATATGTTACTCATTTCTCACATTGAGAGACTGAGAAAAATGTGAAAAAGGATATGTTAAGAAGAGTAAAAAAGTAATAGATGAGTTGAAAATACTGTGATGGAAGTTTACATTTATTTCCTTCCAAAGATCAAGGCAATTCATTTTTTTCAAAATGTGCGTTTGAATGCCTCTAGCTGTAAATCTTACAAGTATAATGAAGGACTTTATTAATTTTAAGTATTCTTTAACCTTGCTTTACATCATCTGAGAGATGTAGCTTTACTCAGGAATGTGTAATCACTGAACAAGCACTGCATCAGAGGGCAAGATGAATAGAATTAAGGTTGCCATGGGTACAATGCTTTTGAATTTCTTCACTTTTGAGTTTAAAGTCTAAACATAAAAATCCCAGTAATTTTTGGCTTTTGTAGTTTAGCACTGAATACACACATAAATTAACGGCTTACTCATGGCTGCAAGTGTAGCTATTACTGTCTAATGTATAATTCCCCGTACGCAGACAAGCTTTGTTTTTTCCTTGTTCTCTAAGTTTTTAATTGCCTAGTGTTCTGCAGTATGACATAAAGAGCAGGTGTTCAGAAACCATGTAGAAATTAAAAAAAAAAAGGAGAAACAGGTTATCTTTTGACTGAGAAATTTCCTCTGGCGTTTAGAAAAACAGAAGGAAAATAAATGAAGACCAGCGTTGAGTTAGGGTTTTTATGGATACTAGTGTAGGCTATTAAAAAAAAATCAGAAGTAGTAGTCTGTGAATAAATACATGTAAATAGCATTGATTTGGGGAATATCAAATTGCAGAGCATTTATTCTCCTTTATGCAAACTCATGAAAGCAGTCTGTTGCTGTGAGGAGGTTAACTGATTCTAGCCTGAAAACTTCATCAAAAAATTGTATTGGATCTGTTTGATGTTCACACCGGCACCTGGAGAGGTGCGCAGATGATGTGGTAGGTGCTGTGTTGAAATACAGAAAGCTGAAACCATCCCAGGAGGCCTGAACTTGCCTCTTCTATCACTCGCTGCAGGGACTGCAGTCTTGCAGGCTGAGTCTTTGAAGCCTGCATTTTGCACCCCTTCAAGCTTAAAATACCGGGGTGACACTCTTGTCTCCTGTTGAATAGGCACAAGGGTGAGACCCAGCATGCTCTGACCCCCTGGTTGCCAAACTCTTTAATGACTATTTCCACTACAGCCTCTATAGACAGAGCCAGGCAATTAATGAAGTAGCTGCCCTGGTCATTAGGAACAGCGTAGCTGTTGGATGAGTCTTTCCCAGCTTTGGGGAGAGTTTTGCAGCCTGTTTTGTGTTATGCCTTGCAACGCTTAACTCTGTTAGCCAGTCCCAAGAGAGCGAGGTGGTTCGGAGCTATCTTGGGCATCCGTAGGAGCCTCAGACGCTGCTGTACAGGCATAATCCTGGTCAAGGTAGCAGGGTTTCTCTTGGCTAACAGGAGTCCTGGAAGACAGGGTATGCCTGTTGGCATCCCTGCTCCCCGTGGCAGTGCTGGTTTGTTCCCCAGATTTTAGAGATGCAAAGAACCTAAAAGATCATCTTGCCCATCTGCTTGGCTGGCGCGTGATTGTTCCCTACAGCGTATTTTCAAGTGTTTTGTCTCACTTAATTGATTCAAGTGGTGGGGCTTTTGTTACTTGTCTTGGGAGACATATTTCAGAACATAATGGACTTCCTTGTTGAAAAATATTTCCTGATATGCAGCCTACACTTTCGCTGGTTTAATTACTACTGCCATTTTGCAATTACCAGTGCTAATTACCATTGCCGTGTTCATTTTTAAAACAATGTAGTGAGTTCTGAAGTAAGCTGGCATTGTAGGATTCTGACAGATACAGCTGGATGAATACTCGTCCTGTGGAAAACTCTCCAGTAAAATATTATAAACTCCATTATATATCAAAATAGAGCATTGAGATGTAAAAATTTCTTCTGAAATGAGGGGTTCTGGGGAAAAAAACCTCAACCACTTCAAATCAAAATAAAATATTTCAAGTTTGACATTCTTTTAAAGGGTTTAATCTAACTTTTAAAGAACATTTTTTCATTTCAGTTGTCTGTCTTTCCATGTTAACTTTTTTTTTTTTTTTTTTTTTTAAAATGACTGCTACTCTTGGAGTAAGGGAAGCGTCTTCTTTCCTGGCTGACGTGTCCCTTGATTCAAATGTGTGATGATGTTTCATCCTTTGGAGCATAGAGTTGTTTTCTCACTATACCTGGGGCACCTGAGGAACTGGAATCCCTGCTTCTGAGACAGTCCCCTGGAAGAATTGCTTTTCATACAGCCCACAGATCTGACTCCTTGACTTCAGAGCAGCCCCTCTGCTGTTCAGCCAAAAATCCAGGGAACCCAAATAACCCTCACTGCTGCAGTGCTGGAGGTCAAGGAGAAATTTGCCTGGAATTATCTGCAATTGCCACAGTCCCATAAACAGCTCATTTTTTAGCTAGTAACTTCCCATGGAAAACTATTTTGTTGGGGAAAAGATTCTGAGCAAGTGTAGGGAGAGTTTCTCTGCAATTGAGCAGAGAAACGGTGGTTATGTTGGAGCATTGCTGGCAGGACTAAATTCCTTCTGGTTACTGGAGATACACTGATATGCTATTCTGCCTCTTCTTGTCTTGTGAGACGGTATCTTTTTAATGGTAATGGCCACACGTTATAAGATGTGCCTTGAGATGAGATGGATTTTATACGCTCTTACCTGCATTACAAATGCGACACTTGTGGTATGAGTTGGTGAGAGTTATTCTTGATAGAGTTTAGTCGTTATTTCAGCTTCAGTGCATTTTAATCATGCTTCTTCTGTCAAACATAGCAAATATTTCCATTCTTCACTCAGGTAGCTTTTTCTTTTTCCCTGTGGCTCTCAGAAATGAAACAGAGCAATAGAATTACTTTAGTTCATCTGTATGTTTGTGTGTCTCTGCTCTTCACCAAAAGCACGTCATTTAAAAATCCGTGTTGTTTTGGGGAACTATTACTATTACCTTAGCTGGCTGCAATGCCTGTAAAACTGAAGTCCACTGGAGTTTTTAAGGCTGGAAGAACGTTTAATAGTGGGAAGGGAACTTGTACAGAGAATTGCATTTTTTAAGTCCAGTTGCTGGAAGGGTTTGCAGTTTCTAGCTGAATCAAAGCAATAGTGGGTAATTTTAAGCAGAGGAGCCAGAAATCTCAGTAGGATCAGCAGTGCTCAGGTTGGGGTCTGGAGGCAGTAACTCTAAAATCCTCCTCCTGATTCTCTCCCTGATGTACATTTTAGTCTGGGGGAAGTAATTCACTCTGTCTCCAGCTTCAATTTTCCTGAAAGTGATAATGTTTGCAATGATTAAGAAGAGGAACATTATGCTAATGCAAATGGTGGGGTGTTGGTGTGTTGGTTTTTTTTTTTTTTTTTGGGGGGGGGGGAGTCTGCCAGGTTTAGAATGAATATAAAGCAGGTTTATCTTTCAGCATTTTTTCTGAAAAATGATTCATGTAAGACTTTATATTAGTAGTCTGCCCTCCACAGGGTTGATATGCTTGTTCCAGTTATTGGTACTTTTGTTTCTTTTGCCGGTATACAACAAGGTAAACTGTGCTCATGTGAACAAGGGAATGAATTCTGGGGAAGAAGAAAGTGGGGAAGAGAAGGTTGTGAAATGTGTTGAGGGAAGATATTCTCAAATAATAATCATGATACTCTGCTCTGCAGCCTCCTGGGTTTCAGGGACCGTAGAAGTAGTAGCAGGCTTCCTTCCTGGACAGGGAAGCAAAACCACCAAACCTTCACCAAGTGCTGGGTCCTGCACTTCGGCCACAACAACCCCATGCAGCACTGCAGGCCTGGGGAAGAGTGGCTGGAAAGCTGCCCAGCGGAAAAGGACCTGGGGGTGCTGGTTGACAGCTGGCTGAACATGAGCCGGCAGCGTGCCCAG
>NW_008794545.1:544894-546843 GCF_000699145.1 Aptenodytes forsteri
TGGGTTGACGGTTGGACTCGATGATCTTAGAGGTCTCTTCCAACCTTAATGATTCTATGATTCTATGATTCACCTCTGTGGGAACAAACCATACTTATGGCAGTGGGGTCCCACCAGGGGCTTTAATGGAAATTTGTGAGTGAGCCAGTTAGGGAAGGCAGTGATGATTCAGAATTAAAAAACCAAAAACCCAAAAGACAAAGTCTGTATAAAGAATATGAGAGGAGCTTTTGTAGGCTGTAGAACATGCCTAAGGCTTTGCTGTCCTGGAGGACTCTGAAAGTGGTCTGCAAATGGTGTATTAAAAAAATCTGTAAAATAGTAAACCTAAAAAAATAAGCAGCAAGAGAGATCTGGACATCTGTTTTGCCACGGCTCAAACTGTCAGTGACAGCCAGAAGGAAAGTACAGCTCTGATGGGAGAACACGTGTGCCACTGTACACTCTGCCTACCTCAAACTCCTCCTCACCTCTGCTTCTTAGGGGAATATAATTTTGGTATTGTCTATTTGAAATCTCCAGCAATTTTCACTGTTTCACTATTCTTGCCCTTTCCCCTTTGGGTTAACCTTTTTATTAAGTCATAAAAGTGGCTTGAATTCTCAGTCTGCTGTGAAGGGGAAGAATTTAAGCAAAATCCCAGTAGAGGCACTGGTTCTTTAATTCCACATGAGGGAAAACAGCTGGAGTGGAAGAGCTTTATGGAGCGGGACTGATCTGCAGTGTTAGACAGGGCAAGAGAAATAAGAGGAGCTCCAGTGAAAACAGCTGAGTCACATAGATACAAATACAATAAGAATAGGATGTAAAGTATATTTCATGGAAAAATTCTCTACAGACGAGAAATGGAAGAGAAATCTATCATACATTCGATTTATCCTGATGTGTTCCTTAGCAGGATGGTTTTCTGTTGGATGGCTTTCCTGGGATGGGATGCCATGACATAACCATTCCTCTTTAGTCTCCAGTGCAGCAGGCACATCTCCTTTGTGACTACCCCACCTTCCCAGGTGCCCTTGCATAATAGGTACAAGGCTCTGCAAGCAGAACCGAACAATGACAAGGACGATGGTTCATCTAGGTTGGAGGAGTTGCCAAGGTTAAGTCGGCATACACCCTGCATCAAAACTGCTTCCATAAAGAAAAAAAGACAGGTCACTGTCATAGGAGACCATCTCCTGAGGGGAACAGAAGGCCCGATATGCAGACTGGACCCACTTCTTAGGGAAGTCTGCTGCCTCCCTGGGGCCCAGGTTAAAGATGTGAAGAGAAAGCTTCCTACCCCGGTACGGCCCTCGGATTATTATCCATTATTGATTTTTCAGGTAGGCAGTGATGAAGTTGCAACAAGAAGTCCGAGGGTAATCGAGAGATTTCAGGGCCTTGGGACAACTGGTTAAGGGATCAGGAGCACAATTAGTGTTCTCCTCTGTCCTTCCAGTTGCAGGGAACGATGAGGGAAGAAACAGGAAGAGCTAGCAGATCAATACCTGGCTCTGAGCCTGGTGTTACCAGCTGAATTTTGGGTTTTTTGATCGTGGGTTCGTCTACATGACACCAGGCCTGCTGGTGACAGCTGGGGTACACCTGTCTCAAAGGGGGAAAAGGGTCTTTGCACAGGAGTTAGCAGGACTCATTGAAAGAGCTTTAAACTAGATTTGAAGGGGGAAAGGGAGGAAACCAGGGTCACTAGAGATAAGCCTGGGGGCAGCACGCCAATGTTTGAGGGATGATGTGCTAACAAGGTCCTTCGGTCTTCCATCTCAGTGGAGGTAGGGGATGGAGATCCCTGTGGCAGCAAAGGCACAAGGCTTATTGATGTGTTAGAAACCATGGAAGCACCTGAGAACAGTCACATAGGAATTAGGGCTTCTCCCCCATAAAGTGGTGGGATCGATAGACCAACTGAAGTGCATCCTCACCAATGCACACAGCATGGGCAACAAACA